>NC_056744.1:695786627-696086627 GCF_019279795.1 Protopterus annectens
GTGTGTGTGTGTACATATATATATATATATATATATATATATATATATATATATATATATATATATATATATATATATGGGTGTCATTCACTCCATTGAACTGACTGCTCATCAACACAGTAAATGACAATGAAATTCCACTGATTGTTCCATTCAATGGAATTTTAAGATTTTGAATGAATGTAACAATGAATGTATGTGGGTAAGATAAGTGTGGGTTTATGAAACTAATATCAAAATGTTCAGATATTCTGAAGGTGCCAGCATTAGGGGTAAGAGTGTTTTGTGAGAGTAGGAGGGTTAGGGTTAGAGTACGGGATTTGTATGTGGATAGATTTGGTACAGTGTGTGTGTGTGTGTGTGTGTGTGTGTGTGTGTGTGTGTGTGTGTGTGTGTGTGTGTGTGTGTGTGTGTGTGTGTGTGTGTGTGTGTGTGTGTGTGTGCGTGTGTGTGTGTGTGTGTGTGTGTGTGTGTGTGTGTGTGTGTGCGTGTGTGTGCGTGTGTGTGCGTGTGTGTGTGTGTGTGTTTGTGTGTGCCTGAGCTGTATTGTTAAGGGTCAGGATTAGAGTTAGGAACAAGTTTAGATTCAGAGTTAACAGGCTTTAGTAAGGTGCTGCAAGTGCTTTTAGGTGGCTACTCTCTGCAGATGTTGTACATTTTTATAAGTTCTTGCTGTCTTAGGTCTAGATGGTTTTTAGCACTCTGTCAATGTAGTATATTTGCTACTGTGTGTGCCCACATTTCTCTTGTCTATCCCTGACAGCTGCAAAATAGCTAGAGTTACCTATCTGTGCATGCCCCCCCCCCCCAAATAAATTAGTTCTGTCAAGCACTGCCCACTGACATCCTATATTTCATCTTGCATCTTGAAAATTGTGGTGATTCACTGTTACAATTACAAGTTCTGGGACTCAGCTTTCCTGCGTTTATTCTATTCCCCTCACTCAGTTTAACATGGTTGTACTGCCCCTTTTTTCTGCTGTGCCACATGTTATTTATTTTGCCTTATCCTATTGTTTCTTATATAGAAGGTGCACTACTGATCCATGATTTATGCCTGGTGTCTAGACCCACCTTTGGTACTAGAACCATGCAGCAGGTTTGATGGTGTATCACCTAACAGGTCTGCCTCATATTAATCACTATTATTATTCATACCGTGTAACATTATCTCTGTGATATTCCTTGCTATTTCTTTATGACTCTCAAACACACTCCTGTGAGCTAGGTTCCATCTTCAAAACTGATTCCTATTTTGCACTGAAGAAATAAGTTAGGAATGTATAAGAACTTTAGGCTCCTTTATTACTGACCAACATTTTAGACAACAGTTTGAATTATGAAGCCCTTTTTAAAAACTGAAGCATGCTATTGACTTCTGACCAGAAATAGCTTTCTAAATAAAAACTCATTTAAAAAAAATAATGTTCCACTGAATGCAAAGTTAAAAACTGCTCTGCACATTTCATTATTGCTGTTGTATATACTTACTATTACTGGGTAACATGGATTAGATGTTTTTATTTGTCAGCGTTATCAGTCAGTTAATGCATTTTGCTTTGCAGTCCTAGTTTCAGGTTTCTTTTATTGTTGCTGGGTTTCTGTTTATGGATTGTAAATAGGCACCTTAATAAGTTAGGTGAAGGAACAGACATTCATTCCTTTTTAGTGCAAGCACCAGAACATTAGGCGTACATGTTCAAAATGTCACTAGCTTTGTTTTGGGTCACTTGGTGCTCTACTCTCACAGCATTGGTCAGTGTAGATGGCAGACATATAACTTTTAAATCCTAACCTAGCTAAGAATAGTAGCATAATTAATAACAACGCACGCTCCATCTCCCATTGTCAGTGTAGCCCTAGAGCCTCTGGGTAATCAAACTATCCTTAGCTAGCTGGCTGGAATCCAGCTGCAAATAATAACCCATTAGCATCTGCTCTTCTGGCATTCCCACAGCATATGAGGGATCTCTTTTATATAAACAGTGGCAGCTCAGGGTCAGAGGGAACACAAGGGAGGAGAAGAAAAACAATCCTTGACATTTCAGTGAATGTACAGCACTAGTTGATACCTGGTACAAGCTTTATCTGCTCCATTTCAGCCTCTACTGGCAAACACAGATTCTTCTGTTTTAACAGCGAATCCCTCTTCATTCAAGATTGTATTTAAAACAAACAAAGGAAACCTTGACATATCTGCATGCATTCACGCTCTTACTGGCACAATTATCTGTAAGGGGTTGTTGTGATATAGATGTCTTTTCATTTGTTCCCTCTTGCCTTTTCTACTACTTTGTTGATAATCCTGAAAATAGAAGTAATAGAAGTACAACTGTGTGACATATATTTATATTGTATAACTAGGCAAACAGAATAGCCTACGATAATGCAGTCCTGTTGTACAATACGATATTTATATTTTCTCTGTTTTTACAGACTCCCATTTTTTATTTATATCATCACAATTTTGCACACAGCATGAGGAAGCTGAGAAAAGTACACACATAATTCAAACCAGCTCATAAGATGAAAATGAATTCAATGTTGTACTGATTCAATTGAACTAATGAATGTTGTTGTTGTCTTTCGGCTTTTCCCGGTTAGGGGTCGCCACAGCGGAACGCCTGTCTGCTAATGATTGGCAGTAAATTTTTCACGGCGCTGAGTTGCCAGCTCAATGCCTAACCTTCGACTAAGGCAAGCCCCTTCACGCATGTCTTTCGGAAAGCCACTCAACCCGCAGGAAGGACATGCAGACTCCACACAGAAGGCACGACCCGCCCACTAGCTGAGAATGGAACGGGAGAACCTCTTGCTGTGAGGCAACAACGCTACAGCTGCACCACCGTGGATTGGTAAAATTTGAACTATTGAATAATCAGCAAATATTATTTAGGCTTCCAAGTTAAACTGCTTTCAGAAGGCCTTAATCATGACTTAACCTCTGACAGTTTTGGTTTCTTACCAACATCAGACCTGTCACATTTGCTGTTTGCAAAACCATTCTTACTTGTGACTGATTGATTTGGAAAAAGTCTCGTTTTGTGTGTAGAGAAACCATCATGTAGGGAAAATTTATGGCACAGTGAAACTTTTTTTCAAAATGGCGTTCTAAGTTTATGGTGCAGGAAAAGAGAAGAGATGAATCTCAGCTTTATTTGCTTGTTTTTTATGCAAAGTGACCTGAAAGTTTGAACTTAAATCAATTAAACCAAGCAGGGATTTAAATATTTAATGTCTGCAGGATTTCTAAAAAGCAAATACATATTTAAATTAGCAATACTATTATCCTTCTTGAAAACTGACCAGATAATTACAATACAACAGCAGTATGCCTTAAGAACCAAAGGAGTCTTCATAAGCATGATGGTCCAGAGGTTAAGGGATCTGTGTCTCAGGTCCTGAGTTTAGTCCTAACCTGTGCTTATTGTCTTTGTGACATTACTTACTATCTCTGTATTTGTACGGATTTTCTCAAGTAATCATATCTTCCTTCTTCCCAAACATGCACGTTGAAATATCTTTTTCTAAACAAGAATATGATTTGATTCAGTGAAGTCATCTATTATAAATCAGAACCAGCCAATTTAATGATGCTTTGAACTCATTTATTTGCTGTTTTGGGGAAAGCCCAATAACACTTCCAAGCAAAGGAAGAGTCTGTACTGTAACTAATTAGCACTATTCAAAGCTTTTGAGAAAGTCAGAAAATAAAAGTCCTAAAATTTTTATTTAGTTAGCTATCCTGACCACTTGTCCAGACCCCTTAAACTGTATATACATATATCCCATCATGCATCAAATGTCTTGTCTTGTGATCTGTCAGATACCTATTCATTTACTTATGTAGCAGCCAAGTAACATAAACATTCAATATTCTCTGCAGTTAGACTGCTAGATCATTTGCATTCAGATACTACCTGTCTCCACCTACAGCAACTACCAATAATCCTTGAGCTGTAAAGGCCTTCATAGAACCTATTTAAACTGATTCTTTTTTTCTGTGGTGCTGAACTGTGTATGGGTAACATTATCAACCTAAGAGCCCTGTTCGTTTACTTCACATAACCACAAGAAATGTCTACATTAGAAGATAATTTTCTTCTTCATTAACATAATTTTAGCATATGATCAGAGGTTGCATGCAGTCAGTACCTCTGCTTGGGATGAAAGAGAAAAGCCTCATTTTTAAGACATATTTTTTGAAATATACCTGTGACAACTCTCCACTTCTGGACCAGCAATCAAGGCACCTCAATCCTCACAACTGGCACCAGTGGGGGATGTTCACTGGGAGGATAACAGATACACACACAGTATTTCCAGATGCAGCTCTCTGTATCAAATACAATCAAGCACAATTCCTTTAACAGTACACAGGGAGCACAGTCAGTCTGGGGCTGATTTCTCCCTCTTTCTCCAGATCCCCAGTAATACTCCCTACTGACACAGCAATAGAGTTGAGATCTCAGCTAAGTGTTCACTCCAAGACCTCCAGCACCCTCTCTGTCCAAGCAGTGCTTTGTGTCCCTGCCCAAGTAGCTGACACACACACTCTTTGAGGTTTGGTTTACTAGCTATGCCTCCTTCTGACCAGACTATAAGGTAGTTATGATTAGACACTGCTGCCAGCTACCTTAAGGCTCTTCCAAGGGTAACCACTATACTGCGTGAAATTAATATTATTACAAATGGTATTTTGACCAAGAGCAAGGCTATTAGGAGTGGCCCACACAGTGTCACCAAATAAATATGTAAGTACTCTCAAAACTTAAATATCTCTACAAAGATCAGCCACATTGAAAGGTTTAAATATATTTAATAATAAATAATAAAAGAACAAAAAATACTAAGTATGTATTCACAATGTCATAAAATCACAGGAAATATTTAAAAGAACATTAAAGGACAGACTCAGACAAATAAAGAAAAATAATATGTAAACTAAGCTTCACTATTTTTCTGACTGAATCCAAGAGAGTTACTATTCCCTACTTACTTAACAGAGCTAGGCAGATGCTGTGGTGAATGGTCCTCCTTGTTGTTAGGCCCAAGCCAGAATACAGAATGCTCTGTCTCACTAAGAGACTTCTCAAAATAATAGCTAAAATATTACTTCTGGGTTAGCTTGCAGGATGATATCACTTCTGGTCATTTGACTTCTAGTTCCACTGCAACCCCCCATTGCTGGATGCTGGCAGGATTTTGCACCTACCTATAAAAATACACGCACACATGGGCTTTTGCTCAGATCTGTGGCAGGTGCTGGAAGTCATAAAACAATGTCATACCTGCATGCTTCCAGAGTAGTAATTAGTTCACCCCAAACACAATACAGAAAGCTTCCTGGTACAGACTTTGTGCCACTGGCTGCATTGAAACCTGTGAGATAGAAATTTTATGGCCTAGCCCATAAAGTGATTTCATTTCAGTTATGTTGTAGAGTTTGCTGGGCTGAGGTTAACCTCATGTCTGCCAGTTTCCTCTGCTGAAACATATACATTTAAACAGTTACATTAGTGCATGCATATTTCTGTTCTCTCCAGTAGGGCAAACTGTGTATACATTTCAAGCACAAGCACTTTACAAATACCTCTTCAGCACAAACATCTGCACAAATCAATTTGATATGCACATGACATACAGTTCTAATACATTTCTAACACAAGTATATTGTATAAATCAGTTTGGTATTCATAAAATTCCAGCTAGCTATGCTGGCAGTATCTCTGATTGTCACAGTAGCCTCTAAATATCTACTCCATGCTACATCATCTTTGGTAGGGTGACTTTACTGTAATCACTTTCCTTTCCTTCAAGTGCAGAAAACATACCCAATGAGACAATGAACTTTTGCTTAAATAATAGCAATGCAAAATTCAGGTGTAGATTCAGCATATTTTTACAGAAAAAAAAGGCTTTAAAATTAATTGTGACTTTGTGTACAGAAGAGAAATGAGATACTGGACATATAGCTGTAATCATATTTTATGATCTACAGATGATCAAGCAGTATGATACACCAGACTGAGCTACTTGGGTAGCCTTATTGTTTGTCACTGGCCTGTTGATCAATGCTGACAACATAATCACTGAAAGACTGCTGTGTACTGTCAAAGGGACAAGACTCGGTGAAGTGCAAGAAGGTGATTGGTCCATTTTTTCTGACCTTTTTTATGCTTTCTAAGCTTGTGTCATCTTGGAGTTGGATTTAGTCCATAGTGGTTATATAGTGGACCTGCTCCCCTGCAAAAACAAATGTTTTTGAGCTTTGCACCATTAGAGTGTTTCTGTTTTGAGTAGTGACCTCCTAAGTTTTTAAATATTCTGAGTTTGAATAATCAGATGCCTATTAAACAATATGCAATTGCTCATAGTAAACCTATACTGGACTATTGGGGTGCATAGGAAGATGCATTTCATGCAGGACACAATAGGTCATTAATTAATTATACCCAGATACAGACATCTTGTAAACTGTTATATTGTATGCAGTTCTAGAGACTGAATTTCCATAAAGAAATAGCACAGCACAGATTCATATCAGAAGAAGATAACAAAATTGTGAATATTCTGTGCCTGAAATCATGTAATGCCAAACTGCAAGAGCTTAATATACATAATATTAAATAAAAAAGGAAAGAGATAGCTAGATGGAAACTTTGTGTTCCTCAGGGGAAATCCACAGAGTCAAAATGATTAGCATTAAAAAGAGACGCATGAGAACAAGAAGGTACAATTACATGCTGCAAAGAGAGACGTAAAGCAGAATCTTTTCACAAAAACATCCAAAACAAGTATCAGAATTCAAGAATGCATAGCATAAATGCAGGGCAATTCTTATAGTCGCAGTGGGGAAAAACAGTCTGATTGTCAACTTATCCTGTTGGTAGTAAATTGTCATTTAGTTGTTCTAGACTGTTAGCATATATGTTTTTTTACCATCCCCAGATGTTTAAAGATACCACGTTTATTATTTTAAATTTAGATGAGAAAGTTACTTGTCATTTAATTAAGCAATAACCCATGCCTGGGTGTGGGTAATGCTGGATTTACCCACGGTTGGTGTGGTTTGGTCACTGAGGTGATGCCTGAGTGGCCAAACAAAGACAACTGTGGGTAAATCCAGCATTACCCACACCCAGAAGTGAGTTATTGCTATTATACAATGACATTATTTAAGAAAAAAAATACTTTTCTTAAATAATGGCATTGTATAATGCCTCCGTGCTGCCCTTCCACAGCTGTCTGGTATTCTGCGGCAGTTCTGATGTACTGTGCATGCGTATGCTTACGCAGTACATCAGAGCTGTGGGTGGAAGCAATGGAGAAAGCAAGATCTCCATTGCTTTTTACAAAGTGTCTTGCTATGTCAAAGGAGTTTAACATAGGGAGACAGCTTTAAAAAAAGCAATGGAGAAAGGAAGATCTCCGTTACTTTTTTTAAAGCTGTCTCACCATGTTAAACTCCTTTAACATAGCAAGACACTTTGTAAAAAACAACGGAGAAAGGAAGATCTCTGTTACTTTTTTTAAAGCTGTCACGCTATGTTAAACTCCTTTAACATAGCGAGACAGTTTCTAAAAAGCAACGGAGATCTTGCGTTCTGCGTTGCTGTAAAAAAAAAAGACTTATAATAATGGAAAAAGTCCGGGCGACCGGACCTTTTTCCATTAGTATAAGTCTGATTTACAACATGCACGCTGACCAATCAGCATGTACGTTTTGGAATATTAATGGGGTGTTGTCATATAATTTGACTTTATCACTATACAGCACACCAAAAACACTGATGAGAATTATATGCAGTAAAAGTTCTTTGCGAAGTTATTGCTGCCACATATATTTATTGTTCAATATAATGTTCAAGTTTTCTTGCCAAGTCATGAGTTTGTTTAATCCTAGCTTAAACCTCAATGACACTGACTAGCTATGTTATGCAGCACTGATTCCTAGGAATTATACTAGCTGGATCTATATAGTGTATTGAAAGTCTAAAAGTAGAAAATTACTAGCATACCTGGGCAAACAAATTATTTCTGTATATTCTTAACAGGATTGTGGGAAGCTGAGATCTTTACATCTGCAATGAATTAATTTCACAGCATGGGGGGATGGGAAAGGAGAACGAAACAGGAATGCTGTTGTGTTGGCAGGTTTTAGCCTGCAGCTGTGACCCCACATAAAATAAAAGAACAAGGTGTAGCATGCATAAGGAGAGAACTGTTCCAAGAATAAAAAAATATCCAGTGCAGGTCAGCCATAAACATTTGAAAGCATTGCTACCCCCACAGCAAGGTAATGCATTACAAGAACCATAGAGGGAAAATATTTGAGTAAGATGAGAAAAACTGCAGAGAAACAACAAGTTAGAGTCATTCAGCTATAAATCTTTTATATGTTTTCATATCATGAATGCAGCAGCTGCACAGAATTGCAGGTTTCTCCCTTCAGGTGGCTAGTTTACCACTCACTGTTTTATTCCTTCCTTACCTTGATATAAAGAGGGCATGGCCACAGAGAGAGAGAGAACCCTTGTGTTGTTTTTTTTTTAATTTGTTATGAATTCTATAGTCATATTTTTCAGATGGCATTAACTCTAATTAACATTTACAGATATAGTACTCATATATATCGTGTTTATGTCTCGATTTCACTGCTCTATATTAGAACTGGGAACTTTGTGCTGGCTTAACGTTCACTATAGTTTCTATAGGATAAATATGTTTCTTTATCTGTATGTTTTGCAGGTCTGCAACTTACAGTATTTATTGAATTTGCTGTCTGGAAGAGTAAACTGATCCAAATTGATTCATTTCAGCCACAGACTGGAAGTTTGAAACAATGGTGCAGTGAAAAATCAGCATTACAAAAACTGCACATCATAAAATTGTTTTGTAGACAGCATAATTATAAAATGTAACACAAATTGAAGTTATAACAGTAGTATCCAGATATTACTTAGCTTTCTGTGGAGTGGTATTACATTAACCAAAATGCTTGGAGATGATTTACTTAGCTTATATTTTTGCATTCTCAAGGGCGACTACAGAATATTGCCAGTCTGACTGCTTTCCTCCAGTAAATACAACACACTACCTCCATCTGGGAAAGTCTTGCTAAGTGATATTTCACAGCACAATGAACACTGGGATTTCCTGAAAACTACATCTTCTGTTATAACATTATTCCTTTGATATCATTGATGGGAATAACTTTATTCTCTTAATTTTAGGTACTGATTAGGTGTCTTAATGTTTTGCATGCTTTGTATTTGCTCCCCATCTGTATATTTGGAAGAAGGGAATGCATTAGTCATTTTCTGGGGACGCTTCCTATCAAGGTCTCTTTGATCGTTCAGAAAAACTTTCACTAGCTTGAGGTATATAAGCCAAGTTCTAGTGAAGAGGTGCTTTATATTTTGACATTTCTAAATGTTACAGTGTATTATATAGCATCTTTCTATCATATGTTTGCAGCACATGTACCACAGATGTGTACTGTTTAAACTCTTTGGATAGCATCACAGATTTACACATAGTTCTTATAATGGCACCAAAGGCTTATGAGGATTATAACTTTGGGTTCTTCTGGTGGCCACATATGGCTTAGTTGCCACTACTTTAGCTATAGGTACATTCTAAAGTACCCTATAATGTGTCTAGTGACAAGCTGACTCTGGCAAAATTGTGTTCAGACTCCAATTTGTTAATTAATTCCCAGAAATTGATTAAAAGTAACAGGCTGTGTGCTTGCTTTGCTGTGCCTAGAAGCATAGAGACAGCACCTTGCCAGTAGAACATGTGTCGTGATTGTTCTGATGCTGCTATTTAAGCTTATGTACTATTGTCTTTTCTATTTTCTGATGATGTTCTGTATGGATTATTGAATGAAAGTGCTACAAATCTTTATATAAAGTTTATGTGGTCTTGTTAGTACAATCACTGTTTTGTTATTTTATTTTTGAACATAATGCTTGCCTCACTCGTTCTCCAAGGTGCACTAACCATGAATCACTCACTCAAAATTTGTTAACAGGCACATACACACTCTCTTACTCTTAAAAGTAGTTTTAAAGGCAATCAGCCAGTAAGACTGGACTCCAAGTGACTGCATGCCAGATTTACTTATTTGTCAGTCATGTAAGTCAACTGGTATTTTTCAGAATCATTTCAGCCTAGTGCTGGCAAAGACTAATGCAATATCTCTGTATTTACGTATATATATCTATACCTATATCCATGTCTATATCTAAATCTACATCTATAACTATATCTTTACTCCCTCCCCCCTTTTCCACCTAGTAATGCGTGTTAACCCTGGAACCAGCCCCTGCCCCAAACCCTAACCTGCATCTTAAATTAGGAAAATCCCTTCCATAACACTATCTCTACACAGCTTGGGCACTCAACATGCTCACACTGACACACACCACACACAGATACACACACACACACACACACACACACCACACACACACACACACACACACACACACACACACACACACACACACACACCTACTACACATCCCACTTACGCTTTTCAATGAAACACACACTTGATAAAACATGCATTTGATAAACTGGATCCATCCTAAACCCCTTTTTCCCATTTTACACATGGGGTCGATGTTCGACCAAAAATACCTGCACTTTCACCTGTTGATCAAAGCAATCAATGACCAAACATATATATATATATATATATATATATATATATATATATATATATATATATATATATATATATATCTATATATATATATAAAGAGAGAGAGATACATATATGTATACAAATCCAAATGCATATATGTATACAACATCAGCTCACAAATCCACATTTAAGGCAGTAACTATATTATGATAAAATGTAAGCTGTAGATTGTTGTTGACTAGTTCTTGGGTACAAGCATTTTGGTGAATAGTAAGCATATTTGTTCTGTCTTAATTAATAACATATACAGACCTATTCTCCCGATATGTTTACTGATACTGGTTAACACAGATGCAGGTTGATATTTTTTCCATCTGTTTTATCACATGTGGTTTATCTAACAGAGTTTTTATTGGCTTTTGAAACAAAATTATAAATAATACTAATGACAGTGCCATACGGTTAACATTGCTGATTTTAAAGGGCTGATAATATTCAATAAACTAGTGATGTTAAGAGAAACCAAACTATCTTATACCCCAAAAATAAAAATGGGCTTCACATAGGTTAGTTTGATATTGGGCCAATAATACTTTGATAATGTTTTTTGTAACATTATCTAACTTGGACTCATTAGAATAACACTTTAACTATTACTGAAAATAATGTTGATTATCTTCCTGGGTTTTCACTTTATGTACAGTATTTTTTTAAATGAACGTTATTGATGTTATAAAACAGGCATTTAGAATAAACAGAAAGTGAGAGAAAACACACACAAGTGCAACAGACAATTGAAAGAACAATGAATAAATGATCTAACAAGCATAACAACAAGGTTTGACTCCAAACAAGGTGTGCTATCTTTAACATACAAGTGAAGAACATTAACCATGTAGACTGGCATGCAAGCCTTGTAAGAATCATAAGAGCTGAGGGAAAATTCTACCTGTATGTGAAACATAGCAAACAACAATGATTACAATGATCACTACCATTCATATAGCTGATCTGACACATTCAAAATTGGAGGGGGAAAACTATTTAGATCTAACCTACTTCTCCTCGAACACTGTCGGATGCATAGTCTGAAAAGTTGAATGTTACATTACCATTGCCTGTTCTCTGGATCTTTAATTTTATCCCGAAGTCTATTAATCTTGCCATCTACTCCAGATAAGCCAGCCCCTTGATTACTTGTTTCTGTGAATATGCTGCTATTGCTACCTCCAGGGAGTAAGATCCTTAAGACAATGTCCTCCAATGTTTTCTTGACTTTCAGGAATGTTGTGTCATCTAAGATTTTTGTAACAAATCATGTGAGCATACCTAACTTAGCAAGAAAGTTCAGAAATGGATTGCAGAGATACCAGTCCCCCTCTGTACTTGTTTTGGTAGCAATTTCATTTGCACAAATCGCTTCAACCACCCTGGGAAATTGTCCCAGTTAGTACTTTGAGGTGGCAACAGTAATATAATTTATTTATTTATTTGTTTTACATTTGTTTACCGGGATAGTCCTACTGGATGCATGTCCATTTTCAGCGGAGGCCTGGGGAAAAAAGCTCCAAAAAGACATTCAACAAACTGTTACATTTTTACAGTTTAAAACATAAAATAAAACACAAATAAAAGGATATTTACACAGATGTAAACAAACACAAAACAGATACACAAACAAATTATTACATTTTTACTCAGATGGAAAATTCTAGACAATGTTTTTAAGAATGATAGGGTATTGAATGCCTAGTAGACTAACCTGGCAGCAGATCCAAGGAGATCATAGGATTTATAATTTAAGAAACAAAGTGTAGGCAGAAGTTTTCCACGTGCACACGAGTGATGGTTAGAGTCAATCTGGATTAGGACAAGGACATAGCCATCATTCTTTTAAGTAGTGAATCAGACTTTTCTTGAATTGAGGTAGAGAGAGTTCAGATGTAAGATTAGCAGGAAGAAAACTCCAAGTTTTGCCAAAAGAGTTAGCAAATAGAGATTTACCAGCTGTGTTGGATTTGAGAGTTTGAACTAGTAGTCTTTCAGATGAACGAATTGTGCTAAGGTTACTGTAGGGGGTGATGAGGTTTTTAAGTACGGGTGTATTATCTGGTTGGTACAGGATCTTGTGTGCAACTATTAGTTTGTTAACCTGAAGTAGGTTAGGCAGTTCAAGCCATCCTAGTAGATTTAGGTTATGACAGTGATGAGTTCTGTAGGCTGCATTGGTAGCAAATCTAGCAATGTGATTGGAGCTGCTAGAAAGTTTATTAAGGTCAGTTTTGCTGAGGTTTGTAAACAGAGGGGAAGGTGGAGAGTAGATGTGTACGAGCAATTACAGCTCTGGCTAATGGCGTTAGGAAGGGCTTGATCCTATATAGTGGGCCAAGTTTTTTATTGATTGTTTTAATAGTTTTATTGATATGCAGATCAAACTTAAGGTTATTATTTATTATAACTCCTAACAGTTTGGTTGAGGAATCTGGGGAAATAATGGTGCCATTGTTGGATTTTAATGTAAAAGTTATAGGGGCAGACTTGTGAGTGGGGGAGAAAAGCAGCAGTTTGATTTTATTAGGATTTAACATGAGGGGATGGTGAAGGTCCTAATTTTCAGCTGTGTCAAAAGTATTTTGGGATAGAATCTGCAACTCTGTAGGTGAAGTGTCAGAGCATACTAAAGTGGAGTCATCCGCATATTGAATGCATGTTGCTTTGGGATGACCTTATACAAATCATTGATGAAAATGGAAAATAATAGTGGACTTAGTATGGAGCCTTGAGGTCCAATGGTGATGGGTAAAAGGGTGGATAGTTTGCTCTGCCATAGGACAGCCTGTTGGATACCACTGAGATATGATTGAAACCATTGGATGGCCTGGTCCTCTAGGGAGATGGATTTCAAAGTGTTTATGAGTATTTGGTGGTTTACCATATCAAAGGCTTTTGAAAGATCAAGAAAATAGCAGAGGAAAGTTTATTATTGTTTTGGTGTTGGTTAATGACATTAGAGAAGGAAAGGAGGACTGAGGTTGTACTATGGAATGGTCTAAAGCCATGTTGTTTGCTGGATAGAAGATTATTATGGATAAAATAGTTCAGGAGTTGATTGTGGATGCATTTTTCCATAATTTTAGCCAAAGGTGACAGAATAGCTATGGGTCTATAGTTTGAAAGCTCAGTAGAGCTGCCTTCTTTATGGAGTGGGATGACATAGGATATCTTCCAGATGGAGGGAATGGATGCTTCAGTTATAGTTCTATTGATCAGGATAGTAATGGGGTATGCTATGGCATCTGCAGCTTTTTGTAGATATTCTGCAGGGAGAAGATCAGATGACAGGGTGGTAGGCTTTAGTTTTTTAAGTAATTTTCGGACCAAAGATGTGCAAACTGGTTTGAAGTTAAAGGGGAGTTGGGAGCAGGTGTAGTGGCTGGAAAATATGGGCATCCAGAGGATAATTGGTTAGCTAGTTTCTGGATGGTTGTTGTAAAGAAGCTGTTAAAGATATTGACAATTTCTGCTGGGGGTATTTGGTTAGAATCCAAGGGGGTAGGAGTGGAGGACTGTCCTTGACTAAGGAGTTTGTTTATACCTACCCAAAACTTTTGTGGCTTGTTTTGGTGTTTTTCTTGTAGATGACAGTAATAGTTTTTCTTGTCTGATGTGGTGGATTTTTTGTTTCATTTTTTATCTGTCTGTATCTAAGTTGATCTATGGGTTTTTTTTTTGTGGTCCTTGAAGTGGCTCAAGCCCTATTTCTAAGTAGCATTTTATGTCTGGTTTCTTTTGAGAGTCAAGGAGCAACTTTTATTTTGGTTCTAATAGTCCGTGCTGGTGCATGGGTGTCAATGATGGATAGGAATTTGGTATTAAAGTAATTTACTGCTTCTTCAAGTGGTAATTGTTTCAGAACTGACCAATTGCAAGATTTGAGTTCATTTCGGACATTTGTGCAGTTGAAATCCTTATTGTTCCTTATTGTTTTAAAAATGGCCTGGTTGTGGAGATCAGCTTTTTGCCTGATTAAATAGGTGAGGAGGTGATCACTTACATCATCAGGCAGGGTCCCACTCTTGTATTTGAGGGGATGGGTGTTAACAAGAATCCAGTCCTTAATACTTGCTTTATTGTTGGGTTTACTGATCCTAGTGGAGGAGGATATGACCTGTGAAAATCCATAAAGATTTATGTGGTGAGTGGGGGGTTCTGCGGAACACATGTTCCAGTCTATGTTGAAGTCCCCAAGTACAATGGTTTCTTGGGGGTAATTGCTGGATAACCAATCTAGGATATCTTTAAGGGTATTTATGTTATTGCCTGGGGAATATACATACAGACAAGATTTATACATTTGTTCTTATTAATGTGGAGCTTAGTGATAAGAATTTCAGCATTGCCAAACAGGGATTTTTGCAGGGCATTATTGGACACTTCAAGCATGGATTTGTACAGAACAGCTACCCCATTTCCCTTTTTATTGGTTTGATCAAGACTTAGGATGTTATAGCCTGGTGGTATAACTTCTTTATCTGAAGTAGAAGGTTTTAGCCAGGTTTCAGTAAGACAAAGTATGTCTGTGGAAAGTGCATCTAAGAGGCCATGTAGGTGTTAAATCTTATTGTTTACACTTCTGATATTTATGTGACTGATCAAGAGTGAGTTTGGGGGTTTGTCTAAGATTTGTGTAGTAGTGGGACAGTTAGTAAAGGACCTAGAGCCAGTGGATGAGGATGGGCCAGGATTTGGGTGGATATCTCCATCCATTGTCAAGTTGCATCGTAATTTGATTGTGAGCTTCCAGATTTTAATTAATAGGCTTTGGTATCTTTTGGTTTTACGGTTGGCATATCTTGTTCTAATGGAATGCTGATACCTAGCAAGTAAGGAGGTAAATGGGAGGGGATGTATTAGGTATTCAAGCTTGTCTGGAGCTATAAAAGTGGAGGTTTGGCCTTTTGGGTAGTGGAAACCTGGAAATGTATTATATTCATAGGCAGTAAGAAAATATGGGACAAGCAGAAAGGGTAGCAGAGAGTACAGTGGTGGTATTTTAAGTGGTTTCATTGCAAGTAACATTGGGATTATTGAGGTTGACTTGTCCCCAGTTTAAACTTTCTAAGATAGACTAGAAAGGTTAAGTACTGGAGAGCCTATTGATGACTTGGATATAGCTGATTGGTTGAAGAAAGAGGGTGTGGTTGTAGCACTATATATTTAGCACCACTGGAGGCGGGTGATATAGGTAGGTAGGGTGAGGTAGGGTGGGTTGCGGAGCAAGCCTGAGTGCAGCGAGGGCGAGTGGAGCAGGGCCAAACCAGACCACAAAGTAGTAAGGGTCTGTGTATACTGTGTGAGTGCACTGCAGTAAGTTCTTTCTTACTTTCTATTAGGTTCCTATCCTCCTTTTTATAATAATTTGTCTAAAGAGTTGTGTTTGTTACGTTTTACAGTTTTATGGCCATAAGAGTAAATTTCACTTTTATGCCCTGCTAAGACATTTAGCATTCAAGAGCTCACATGTAAAACATTAAGCTTACTTGAGCAGTTTTTCATTGAGGTACTCTTTAATGGGTAGTAACGGACTTAGTAAGCCAAATCAGGTAATAAAGATTTTCTAAGATATTGATTAGAAGGGAGCTATTAGTGCTTCAGACCCAGTCCGGCTTTGTAAAATCTAAAATGGTGCCTGCCACAGGTAATACTTATTAACTTTGGGATTGGATTAAGGTAATAAACAGGGAGGGGGAGGGGGAAACAAGAGTGTGGGTTGGGAGTTCTTTTGTACTGCTGTTAATGAGCTAAGATCCAGGCAAAGACAAGTTGGTGTTTAAGAAAAACAATCAAAATTGACCAATAACTAATGTGAAGCTGTAAGTCATTTCTTAACAATTTATCAGGTGGAAAAATAGCATAACCTTATATCTGTAGGCTACTGTGCTCTCAATTAAATTAAACACACACAGTGTTTGATCAGTTATGGATACTATTTGCTAACACAAGGGAATAAAAGAGACATGAAAGATGAGTGTGTGTGTGTGTGTGTGTGTGTGTGTGTGTGTGTGTGTGTGTGTGTGTGTGTGTGTGTGTGTGTGTGTGTGTGTGTGTGTGTGTAGCTGCTTACAAGCCAAAGAAGAGTGCTCCCCAGGGGATAATGGATATTAGCTCAAACAGGTAGACACATACACAAAGTTAACTTTAGCTGTTTGTGCTAGCAGACAGTTCAGACCCGGACTGCGCTTTTCATATAATAGTGTATCCACTGGTCTGGTTAAAAATAAAGGTGTTATTGCAGCCGATTACTTAGAGTGGTGTTATGTCTAGAAAAGAAGAGTACAGAGAGGAGTAAGCACTGCTGAGATGGTAAAGAAACATTATAAAAACTACAAAACAAACTGTGCACAGGAAAATATGTCTTCAATCAACTACTAGTATATGCAAATACTGAGACAATTGGATAACACATTAGTTAGAAGGGACCTCAGCTGACAGGTATGAAGTCACAGATAAAAATATAGTGAGCAGCACTCTGTCCTGGTTCTGTAATGTGATTATATGCACCACTTACACCACAATTATATAGATATAATTAGACACCAGTATGAGCTGTCTACGTACAACACATATACAGGAATACTATTAGTTGACAATGTGCAACTATGCAAATAGCACATACTAATATACTAAACATCTTGGTAAAGACAAACACATGCTAGTATGCCAAAGTATCCTCTAGTAATACAACATAAATCATAGTAGATGTCTGGGGAACACAATTCAACATAAATAAGCATAGGCAGTTGTAAAACACTTACTGGAGAGACACTGAGCTCCTCATGGGGCCTGTAGCAGGGTGGTTGTAGTTGTAAAAATGGTGCCTGCCACAGGTAATATTTATTAACTTTGGGACTGGCTTAAGGCAATAAACAAGGAAGGGGGAGGGGGAAACAAGAGTGTGGGCTGGGAGTTCTTTTGTACTGCTGTTAATGAGCCAAGATCCAGACAAAGACAGGGCCAAACCAGACCACAAGGTCTGTATTATCTATATCTGTAAAGTATTAGGATTGTTACATAAGTGAGCAACTAATGGATTGGGAGTGGAATTGTATGTATTTGTCATCTGTTAATGAGGCTCAGTTAACAGATATGTTCACCACATCACTGTTAGACTGTGTCCAACTTAGTTACTTCCCTTTATTTATATGTTTGCAAAATAATCTTTTGTCATGGCAGCTGAGATCTGTAGTTTCCTCATATATGATTACATCTGTTCTAACCTATGTGTTTAATGATTTACTCAAATAATTATTTCTCTTAATCATGTTTTTGTGAGTTGTCATAGCCTATAAGAATGGTTCTTTTCATTAATTAGGGTTATAGATTTTCTGGAAATAATTCCATTGATGATTCCAGTTTTCTTACAGTGATTTTTTTTCATCATTCTGAAATTTAGTAAAAAATGCGAAAACGAATATGTATCAATGCACTTGCCAGCAATATGTCAGTTAACCTAAGGCAACCAATTAAACATACATTTATAAAATTTGTAAAAATTTTGCTATGTGTAGTGGATGATGAACAACTAATATGATTGGGAAACACTTGTTGTCTGTTGACAGCATAATCACTTTTAACAAGAGGAAATAACAAACTAAAATTCACATTAAAATGTTGTGTATTGATGTGAAAAGATCCAGCATATTGTACCTGGGAAAATGTATATCACCAACAATAACTTCCTGATCACCTGGGATGTACATATCAAAAAGGAACTTTGCTATTACTGTAGATGAGTTTGTCAGTGTGTCATCTATTAGCAGTGATAATATTAATCATTTAGAGAGATGCAGAGATATTAGCACTGTATATGAAACCTAGATGTATTAATAAAACTTTATTTTTCACCTTTTGCACAGAAGTATCCTTTAGTTCGTAGAACATACTGTGATGACTGTGCCCTGGCCCAGCAATCAAGGAGCCTCAATCCTCACCACTAACACCAGTGAGGGGCGTCTATATAGGGAAAGGATAATAAATACACACACAGTAAAGTACAATTTCCCTTAAGAGCACACAGAGATCAAAGTCAGTCTGGCGCTGGTTGCTCCCTTTCTCTCCAGGTCCCCAATAAGACTCCCCACTGGCACAGCTATAGTGTCCAGATCTCAGCCTAACTGGCAAGCTAACCTCCAGTACCCTCTCTGTCCAACCAGTGCTTTGTGTCCCTGCCCATGTGGCTGACACACCACACACACACTTTGAGAAGAGGTTATACAACCACACAGAACCTCCTGGGACAAAGGCTGGCACAGGTTCTCCAGCTGTGCCCCTTTACCCAGGCTATACGGTAGTAATTACTGCCACCACCAGCTAATAAATAGCTACTCAAAGGCCCTTAAAATGGTGTCCAATTATTACTGTGCAATATTATTATCCAATGGTAGTATGACTAACAGCCAAGGCTTACATTAGAGTGGCCTATTACAATAACCTCTATAAATATGCAATGTACTCTAGAGCTTATCTTTACACAAAGCAGCCACAGGTATAAGGTTTTAAAAATATTTAATAATAAATAATTAAAACATAAGACAAAACTGCTAGACCACAGAGATATCTAAGAGTTCAGAGATCACACAGAAACTTAAAATAATACAGTAGGACAGGTCTGACTTTAAAGAAAAATACCTAATTAATCTTTACTAGCTTAAACTATTCATAAAAGAAATCACAGTGCTAAAACATACATGTGAGCATAAGGCAGAGTACTGATAAGTTAGATGTCCAAAGTCAAAATGCTTCCTGGTCTCTTGTGAGAAATAGTATTTAAACATTACTAACAAACATGTCTACATCATTTTTGACACTTAGGTTTTCCCAGTATTCATATTACATCATCTTAAGTTCTGGTCTGTGTTCTCAGGCTACAAACTGCATTATTTAGCAATCTACCACCTCCTCAGAAACTTACAACAATATAAGGCATTTCACATGTATATGCTATCAGAAACCAGAGCAATAAAGCACCTTCCACATCTAAATTCTGGTCATAAACTTTAGACTTAAAACAATGGGCATGAAATCTTCATCCAGCCACACTGGAACCGACTTGTAAAACATTAATAAGATCTTTTCAACTTAAAAAGACACATTAGAAATACTTGGCTTGGTTTTCCTTACAGCAGATGGCAATATTGCAACAACCTTGAAGTTCACATTTTACAGTGTTTTCTTACATTTAAAAACACAAGTCTGCATTTTACATTTATTTATACAATTGATAGAATTATGTATCAAATTCTATTTGACTAGGCTGGCAACCTTCGCCTATCTCTCCCCAATCGTCACATCTCATCCCCCTCAGGGAACTCAAGCAAGTTTTTCAAGTGACCCTTGAGCAACATCGCTTGAGAGTGTCAGTTCTATCTGGGTGTACCTCACCCCATTCCCTGTCTTGAGAGCCCATCTGCATTGGCATTGCTACTGCCACTGTGGTGCTGCACTGACATATCATATGCTTGCAACCCCAGACTCCATCTTAGCAACTTGGCATTTTGCTGACTGGCTCTGTTCTTCCTTGTCAGGTGTGTGAGGGGAGCAGCTATGGTACTATAATTGGGAACAAACTTTCTGTAGTACCCTGATGTCCCCAAGAATGCCCTCACATGCTTTTTGGTAACAGGTGCAGGCCATGCCTGAATAGCTTCCACTTTGGCAGGTTCTGGCCTTATCTTACCACTCCCCACTCTATGTCCTAGGTAGGAGAACTCTGCCATACCTACCTGACATTTGCTCGGCTTAATGGTCAACCCTGCCCTCTGTAGTCTACCCAGCACCTCCCTGACATGCTGAAAGTGTTCTTGCCAGGAATGGCTGTAGATAGCAATATCATCCATGTGAGCAAAGGGCAAACCCTCCTGCTCCTGCTAAGATATGATCTACCAGTCTCTGGAAAGTTGCTGGGGCATTCTTCATCCCAAAGGGCATCTGTGTGAACTCATACAAGCCAAAAGGAGTCACAAAGGCTGACTTCTCCCTAGCACTGGGAGTCAAGGGCACCTGCCAGTAATCCTTGGTAAGATCAATGGTTGTAAGATACTTAGCCCCACCCAGCTGCTCTAGCACCTCATCTGCCCTAGGCATGGGATAAACATCTGACTCTGTGTGACTATTTAATTTCCTGTAATCCACACAGAACCTGGTGCTGCCATCCTTCTTTGGCACCAGTACCACTGGTGAGGCCCAGGGACTGTTGGAAACTTGAATCACCCCTAGTTCCAACATCTCCTGTACCTCCTCCCTCAGAGTCTGTTTGACTCTCTCAGGCACCCTATAAGGGGACTGCCTAATAGGCCTTTGGGGTCCTGTATCCACCTGGTGCTGCACTAGGTGGTTGCTCCCAGGTTTCCCAGTGAACATGCCCCACAAACTCCTGCAACACTGCTCAGATTTCTTGAACCTAGGTAGAGATAGCTGCTGGAACATTGCTACCCCTTCCACTGAGGTGTCAGCCCGAGCCTCACTGAGGAGATCAGTCACAAGATCTCTCTCAGACTCTTCCTGAAATCCACTGCAAATGCTCAGCACAAGGGCCTCCCTATAATGGTAAGTTTCATCATGTTAACATGGTACAATTTGTGCCCCTGCCATCTGCCTAGCACTTCCACCATGTAGTTAACATCACTTACCTTTCTTACCACCTTGTAGGGTCCCTCCCAAGTTGCTTGCAATTTGTTGTGTCTGACAGGAATGAGAACCATCATCTGCTGCCCTACAGCATACTCTCTAGCTCAAGCATTCCTCTCATACCACACCTTTTTCTGTTGTTGGGCTTCTGCCAGGTTCTTCTGGGCCAGGCCCATGAGTTCCCTGAGCCTTGTCCTGAAGTTCAGGACATATGCCTCAGCAGACTCCTTGTGAGACTCACACTCACCTTCCCACTCATCTCAAATTAAATCTAGAGGTCCCCTCACCCTATGCCCATACAGCAACTGAAAGGGTGAAAAACCTGTGGATTCCTGGGGAACCTCTCTGTAAGAAAACAACAGATGGGGCAAATATTTGTCCCACTCCCTCTTAAACTGATCTGCAAATGCCTTTAGCATGGACTTGACTGTAGAGTTTAACCTCTCAACAAGACCATTAGTCTGGGGATGGTAGGGGGTGGTCTTCATGTGCTTCACCCCACAGGACTTCCACAGACAAGCCAGCAGGTCTGACATAAAATTGGCACTTCTGTCAGACAGTATTTCCTTTGGGAAACCTACCCTGCTGAAAATCTCTAGCAAAGCATTTGCCACCTTCTCGGTCTCAATGGAGGACAAAGCCACTGTCTCAGGGTATCGTGTAGCATAATCTACAATCACTAGGATATATTCTTTCCCTGTGGAACTTGGGGTACTCAGAGGACCCACAATATTCATAGCTACCCTCTGAAATGGCTCCTCAATCACAGGTAAAGGCATCAAAGGAGCTTTCACCTTATCTTCTGCCTTGCCTACCTTTTGGCACTGCCCAGAGGTCCTGCAGTACCCTGTTACATTTCTGGAAATTCCAGGCCAATAGAAGTTTTGCATAATATGCCTCTTTGTACATTTTATGCCCATATGACCTACATAGGGAATATCCTGGGCCATGGCTAGAAGTGCCAGACGGTAAGCTCTAGGCACTACCAACTGCTGTATTCTCTCACCTTCTATCCCTCCCTCAGGGGTCTACTCTCTGTACAGTAACCCTTTGTTCCAGTATACAGATTCCCGCTTTCCTTGAGAATCAGGTGCCTCCCTAGCTACCTGCCTCAGGCCTTGCAATGTAGGGTCTGAGAGATGAGCCTGTCTCAAGTCTCTCCTTGTAACCTTTCCCAACTCCCCTTCCACAGGAAGTCTGGCATCCTCTGAGAGCGGTGCTTCACTGTCAGCCTGGGTACTACTACTCACCTCTACCTTTGCAGTTACCTTGTCCAAGGGAGCATCAGTACCCACAAGCAGCTGTGGCTCACATTCAGTCTCACTGCTATGGCATAGCTCACTCCCTGAAGTAACCACCTCAGCAGTCCTGGCTGCAAGTATGCAGTCTGTCTGGGTCTCCCCCAGGCTACCAGACTTACATGCTTGTCTCCAAGCCTGACTGCATGTAACTGCACAAGTGCAGGGTACTGCACTATCAAATTCATTCCCTAGCAGGACATCTGCAGGTATATCCTCAAACACACCTACTCACTGGCTTCCTTTTCCACCCTCCCAGACAAGGTGAACCCTAGCCAAAGATATTTGGAATGGGATCCCTCCTAAAGCCCTGACTGGAGTAGACTGCCCAGGCAAGTAGAGGTCCTCTGTAACCAGTGCAGGCTTTACAATGGTTATATCAGAGGCTGTGTCTCTCTTAGCAATGGCCTCTTTGCCATTCACTGTAATAGGTTATAACCTCTGGTGGTAGTTCCATACCCCTGTTGTCTCAAGACAACCCACTGTTGGCATTTTGTCTTTCCCACTTACTGGCTTCCTCACCTTTAGTTCCCCACCTTGCCTCCATGGACATCTCTATGCCCCATGGCCCCACTGGTTGCATTCAAAACATTTCACCCTAGGTTCTGGACGTGTACCTGGACTAGTGGCTTCCCCTGCTACTGGCAGATTCAGTTGGGGCAGTCTGTGCTGCCCACCATGGGTTCCTTTAGACCCATGAGAAGTACTGGGGGTCCCTTTCCTGTACAGGGCTGCCCTGCTTGCTAGGTATTGGTCTCCCTTCTTCCCCAACTCCTCTGAATAGCACACTGTTCATCAGCTAACCAGATCCTCATGTCCTCAGACAAAGTGCTAAGGGCTTGTTCCCTTACCAAAAGGTCTGCCAGCCCTTCAAAAGTGGTGACCTGACATCCACTCACCCAGCTATGAAAATAAGTGCTCAGTTCAACAACATATTCACATACATTTTCATCTGCCTTGCGTCTATGCTCACAAAACTTTTTCCTATACATTTCAGGTGTTAGCTTAAAACATTCTAGTAAATGTCTTTTTACAGCAGTATAATCAAAACAGTCAGTGTCATGCCTTTTTGCTAAAGAAGTTACGGCTTTACCATGGAGTAAGGGGGTCAGGAACCGTACCCAGAGCCCTTGGTCAACTTCATACTGTTTACATACCCACTCAAACATATGAATGAAGCTATCAAAATTATCCCCCTCTTTAAACTGTGGAAGAAATGTACTGACCTTTTGTGCTTCTGGGGTCTGGTTACTCCTTTCCCCATTACCTCCATGACTCTGGCGAAGAGTCAGCATTTCCCTCTCATGCCTCCTCTGCCATTGTAGCCTCCTCATTTTCTCAGCTGCTTCTAGTTCCATACGCCTGGCATCCAACTCAAGTCTCTTTAGCTCCAGTTGGATTTTTAAGTCCACTGCAGAAAGGTTGAGCTGTCCATTCTCCGAGGATATTGTATCTCCACTGTCAGTCTTATTATCCTCCATGCTGCTGTTTTCTGATGCAGCTATAACCAAGGCTGCAATCAGGTTTGCTTTAGTCAGGTTTCCATGCACCAGTCCCCTAGCCTGGCATATCTCCACCAGATGGCTCCTTGTCAGCTTTCCATGCTCTTCTGCTGACATGATGCCTGCTCACCCTGACTAACACTAAGTTAACAAAAGAAATAAAACAATTGTGATCTGAACTCTGAGTATACACTGCGTGTCCATTTTAGAGTACAAAACACTTTTAGAGATCACTGTACATAAGCTACAGGAATTCGTTCTACCCTCACCACTACAAGCTAATTAGTATGAATTAGTATGTAAAGTAGATCCCACCACTGCCAAACAATATTGCACAGTAATAATTGGACACCCTTTTAAGGGACTTTGAGTAGCTGATATTTATTAGCTGGTGGTGGCAGTAATTACTACTGTATAGCCTGGGTAAAGGGGCACAGCTGGAGAACCTGTGCCAGCCTTTGTCCCAGGAGGTTCTGTGTGGTTGTATAACCTCTTCTCAAAGTGTGTGTGTGTGGTGTGTCAGCTACCTGGGCAGGGACACAAATCACTGGTTGGACAGAGAGGGTACTGGAGGTTAGCTTGCCAGCTAGGCTGAGATCTGGACCTATAGCTGTGCCAGTGGGGAGTCTTATTGGGGACCTGGAGAGCAAGGGAGCAACCAGCCCCGGACTGACTGTGATCTATGTGTGCACTTAAGGGAAATTGCACTTTACTATGTGTATTAGTTATCCTTTCTTCTCTTCTCAGAGATGACCTCCCTGGTGTTAGAATTGAGGATTGAGGCTCCTTGATTGCTGGGCCAGGGCATGGTCATCACACATACCACTCCTTTCTCTGGTCTATATGCATAGATGCTAAGAAACTGTGAGAGAATCACAAAAGAGCAATGTTTTTTCAGCCATCATTTAATTAAAAATAATATGAATACCTCCTCCCAAATGCATCCCATGTGCATAGAAAGACTATCAACAAGTACCTGGAGCAATAAAGTTGGTGAAACATGACCCAGGGTATTATGAAGGCTTATGTGCCATAACCCAGGATACTGTTTACGTATTGCAGTTCATAGTCTTACATTGGGGAGTTTCAAAATGCAAATATTAAGGAGCTGATTAAATACATTTTGAAGATGATTTCTAATATAAATTCAGGTATTCTTCCATGTTTTTAATATAACATAGTTTGGAGTACTTAATAGTCTAGTTCCTGTTAACATGACTTGAAATACTTGTAACAATTTCATTATGTTCACCACAGTTTTTCTTTTTTGTCTGTAGAATTCTCATTTCTTGAAAACATGAATCATTTAAGTAAGATGCATAACTAGCTGATAATATGAAAGACAATCTCCTTGGAATGAATCCATTAGTGGATTAAAGCCTACAACAGCAAGCAATGCATCAATCAAATAAAACATCACAATGAAACACTAAGAATAGCAAATAGAAAATGTTTGAATTATGAATGCAGTTAGTCATTTATTAGATGCATTTGACATCTGAAAATGAATCCCATAGTCTTAGTCGAAAAAACTTATCTCAAATAAAATTCCTGCATCTAAATTATAAAATGCAGTGATAAGATTATGAGAGAGTTAAAATTTTTGAGTATCTGTCTCTGAGATTTACTGTGCCCACCCCTGGGCCAGAACTGAAACACTAGCTGTTTTTGTAGAAATATCAGAGTTTGCTGGTTTGTTATTTATTCAAGACTTCACAGATTTTATTACCAAACTGCGAGACAGTGCAGTTAAACAACATGAAAGTTTTGTTTGCATTGATATTGAATCATTGTATTCTATGACTCCATAAGAGGATTGTTCATGTATTTATTTAGATTGAAAACCCCATAAGTGGGTTGTTGCAGTACCCTTTTCAACAACTAGCCAGACCATACTGCAAAAACAATAATGCAGCAATAGTGAAAAACACAAAAGCACAAATAACATCTGAAATAATGAAAAATATACATATTTTTATGCAGGTAATAAAATGAATTTGTATGAAAAGTGAATACAAGTTTACATTCTGGAAAGAAATTTTTGCAAATGATCTATGGATTTTCAAACTGGTTTCAGTAGTTCTAATGTCAGAGCATACAATATGTGTCTTGCGAAACATTTTATCCGAACATGTAATATATAAACGTGATATCTAAAAATGCAAAACTTGCATACAATAGACATAAATTTTATATCAGAATGAGATGACATTGCAGCTAAAAAAATAACTACAATAATGACAGTTAATAAGTAAGCATAACTCTAAATAACAGTATATGCATATAACAAGCCTAATGTAAATGACTGAAAAAGAAAAAGTACACACACACACACACACATATATATATATATATATATATATATATATATATATATATATATATATATATATATATATATATAGATATGGGTCTAGGACTGTTGAGAAAAAGCTTGTTTCACCAAAACCAAAACAGGCAAGCACACTTTCGCGAAAGTGCGTTTTCACCGAAAATGCACTTTCGCTAAAGTGAGCTCAAAAAAAAAAAAACAAAAAAAATGACAGAATGGCTGTTGTCAAGATCATGGTACATAAGGGATAAGGAAATAGTCCCTTTTCCCCACTGTAGTGTGATCTCGGAGTGAGAATATAAAAGTAGTTGGGGTGTGGGAGCCACAGCCCCTACATGAAGGGTGCAGGAGCGGGGGGGGGGCTTGCCCCCTGCATAAAAGTGTTTACTGTTTTTTTTAAATGTTGTATTTTGTTTTTTTTTGCAGGATTTCATGAAAGTGCTTTTTCAGTAAAAAAGCATTTTTGTGGAAGTGTGCTTGACCATTTGAGTTTCATTGAAACTTAGTCGTCGATCCATATATTGTGTATATAATATATATATATATATATATATATATGTATTTCATAGTTTAGTACTAAGCTAACTGCCCTTGCGAGCCATTTTAAGCATAGCCAATTATCCCTTGTGAGACTCAAACCCTGCACCTCGTTGTTTGTAATATATATATATATATATATATATATATATATATATATATATATATATATATATATATATATATATATATATATATATATATATATATATAGTTAATGGAAAACTGCAGCAATGATTGATAGTTTTTCATAGCTTACTAGGGTAGATAGTTCTGTTAAATTCAGACCATTTAATATATTGTAATTCATGTTGCAACAATGTTTGTAAGCTAACAGGCAATGAGGGTTAAACTATATTTTGGGAAGGAGTTTAGTGGTTTTAAAGGACCAGTGTGAAAAAAAGGGAAATAATCACTGAGATTATTAGGTAAAACCAAAAGGTAATTCAGTTTGCTAGGGATGTTGGAAACAATTATGTCAATATGTAGTATGTTGTGAATTCAGTGTTTAATCATGTACTTTTATTAAAAGTTGGATTGGGTTATATTTAAACAATAATCTATATGAAGCTCTCCCAAGGACTGAATTCCAGAGAAAATGCAAGTTATCAGAGATCATAACAGGCAGACATATAGATAACAAGCTTCCTCTCTGTAAATTCTTTTGGAGATAATTTTCTGATACATCATCAGAGCTTAGTAATAGAACTGCAACATGTTCTGCTCTTAATATTCTCTTCTAGCTCTCAGGACTTTAATGTACATATAGAGCTGACAATTAGTAAGTTACTTAGTTGTGATAAATTACGAACTGTTAGATGTTTGTTATTTAATAACAGTAATAAGAAACATTTGTATTACCTATACTCCTTCAAATGTTCAACTGTTTATTTATACATGGCATTCCTAGTCTCCTGAAATGTTTTAACAGCTTTATTTACACATTACATTCACAATGTATGAATCTATTGTGTTGTTCTTTGTTGACAATAGAAAAGTCACCAGAGATGAGTAACTATGTATATTTGATTATTCACAAGATTTATTGTGAAACTGTTTCTAAGATGTGGAAGGGGGCAGTTGTAAGAAGAATGCAGATAGTGGCTAGAAAATGTGACCAGCAGTTTGTAAATGAAAACCAAGGTAGGACCACACTCTGATGTTTTATTACTTCTGGCTGTGAGGATGACTTGGAAAGTCAAATTAATTATCAGCATGGTTAGCACAACCCCTCATTACCTATTAACAGATCTGTTATAGAAAAATATGTTATCATTTGAGGAAAAATAAAGCAAGATGAAATTCACAAGTTATCTTTAAGCTTTGACTAAGTTATTTCTATTATTTTGGAGACAAAGTGACTTGTCAAAGTTTTTAATTGAGCCCACTTATTAGTACTACAGATGTTAAGGTGGACCGCAAATAAATGTTTGTTGTGAGAGGTAAAGGAAGTGAAACTCAGATTTATGTTAATGTCATCAGTTAGAAGAACTATGATAATCATAAATGAGAGAATGTTTTTGATATTTATAAAGAGTTTTAGCAGGTATCTAGTTATCTGTTTATTTGCTCTTTGTTAACCAGGTAGGTGGATTGGTCTATTGACCCTTTCAGCCATGGTCCAGGATAGATACAGAATGAGATAACAATTTTACAACAACATATACAGAAAATAATGTGTGAAATACATAGTTTTAAGTCCCCATTAGAGAGCATTGTAATAGTACAGAACAGATTTGTTTTGGGGGGTGATATACGACATGTAAAAGGTTTAACACAGACCCATCAATCATGATACAGAAATAGGAATGGTAATTAGCAATGGATTATTTTCTTTTTG
This sequence comes from Protopterus annectens, assembly GCF_019279795.1. Classification (NCBI taxonomy): domain Eukaryota; kingdom Metazoa; phylum Chordata; order Ceratodontiformes; family Protopteridae; genus Protopterus; species Protopterus annectens. The sequence continues at coordinate 695,815,480 of NC_056744.1, forward strand.
GCAATGTATTAGATATGGGTTTAAAAAATACAGTCTTGATGTTGAAATTGCCAGAATACAAGCAATAGCATACTGATTGAATTTATTAGTAGAAGGAAAACAAGAATAATGTTTCTGGTTTGCATCTTAAAGGGATGAATACAGGTAAAAATAATTGTGAAAAGTGTGAATCAGAAAATTAATAAGCAGTGAGGTGGAGTTGGCATGGAGGAGAGCAAAGTGGGACTCTACTTAAAAAATGAGAAGTAGCCAATCAGAGAACAAATGTGTACTGTTTCTAGCTGAAGATACACCTGTGCTCCTGAAGGCAACTAAAGATTATTGCAGTAATTCAGTTTAGATAATAAGCACAATGCTGCTAATGCATTTGATTCATTGGATAAACAAAGTAAAATCCTAACAACACTTTGGTCCTGATCCCAAAGCTCTGTTTTGACAGATAATCTGATAGCAGAAACAATAGCAGACAGAAATAAATGCAATGCTTACTGACCGAATAAAGACTGTATTTACACTACAAATTACCAGATTTTTTATTAAGAGAGAATTAATTGCTACCAAACAAATGTAGTGTAGGTTCGAGTTCTGAATGCCGTCTGACTATCCATTCAGAAGAGAGGGGAACACCTCAGAATGTGCCTGTAAAAATGAAAAAAAAAAAAAACAGAAATGTGCTGTGAGGATTTGCCATATAAAAAGAGTAAATCCATCCATCCATAACCCCTTTTCCCATTTTTCACATGGGGTCAGGGTGTCACTTCAACAGTGACAATCATCTAGAGCTAAAGTTCACACTGTGGGATGGCTAGCCCTGCTGCAGTAGTTCTTCCATACCACACACTAGGATGTACTGTCATACCAATGGCCAATTTAGAGTATCCAATCCATCTACTTCTTGTCTTTGTACTGTGAGATGAAACCAGGGCACCCAGAGAAAACCCAGACAAACACAGGGAGGTCATGTAGACACTGCACAGAAGGCACTCCAGATGAAAAAAGAACCAGGGAACTTCATGCTGTGTGGTGGAAACACAATCTCCTGTGCCACTGTGCCACACAAATAAGATTTTTAAATGCAACTGACTCTGTACAAACTGGTGACCTATTCATGTATCTTGCCCTACTAGAAATAAATTGAAGCCAAAAGAACCTAGGGCTGATTGTATCAGCCTATATGAGCATGATACCAAAAATATGCACACATTGGGCAAGATATCGTGTAGCAGTAAGTAAGGGAACATGAACCCTGCCAAAACACTAATGACAATATCAGCATCAAAAGCAAAAACAACACAAACAATAAATCTACAGAAGTACCACATGGGTAAGGAGAGAATAGAAAAAAACTAGCCACAGAACTAATTGTTATATAAATAAAATAAAGATGCATACCATTTAAAATAACAATATGTAAAATGTCAATGCAGACCAGAAACAAAGTAAGTCATGAACAAATGCAACATGATCTGAATTTTAAAGGGTAATTATATGAATTGTTGATGCAGGTTCAGTTTAGCAGGTAAATGTAAACTATGGGCCAATAAATGCCTTGAGCATGGATATGGGGAGCAACTCTTATCAGAATAAGAAAAATAGCAAGGGCTGCTGACTGCACTTAATGAGCATTAGCCAATCAGAGCATGCATGCACGCTACCTGTTTCCGTACATCGTAATTTCTGAACATTAAAAATCAGAGTGGGAGACCTTTATATACTAGCTATTAATAAGGAACCTTTTTATGAAATTATGTTTACTTATTAATGTACATACTTTCCAACAGTTCTATTGCTGGAACAAAAGCAAGGCAACCCTCTGAGGTTAAATATCATAATTCTATGCCTAAAGCATAGCAGTTGAAAGATATGCCTCTATGCCTGTTTGCAGCTGTAGATGAGGCTGTGCTACAGAAGGCAAATTAAAATTAAATAATGAAAAGAAAATCACAGAACAAAATCATATTATCACTACAAATCATGTGAATGTTTACCAACAGCATAATTTATAACTACACTATCTAGAGGAAACAACTGATACTCAGGGTAGGTAGTTGCAACTAAACAAATGCAGTGTGCAGAGGCAAGTTCTAATTACAGTCCAACACTCTATTCAAGACAGAGGAAACACCTATAGGTTCATAGGTTCATAGGTTCATACTAGGCTATCTGCCCTAGGGCATTTATAAGCCTAGCCAGAGTGTGTTTGGCTTTCGCCACCCATTTTTAATTAATTTTGCTATGCCCTTTTTCAAGGTTAGCCTAAATGACAACACTACTGTGGTGAGGTAGTTGCCACCACACAAATGTAATGCAGAAGTAAGTTCTGACTAACTCTACTCAGGAAAGAGGGGGGCACCTTGAGATGTGCTGGTCAAAGTAAGTGTGTGCAAAAGGTCAGCGCAGACCAGAAACAATCTATAACATTTTGGCAAAATGTTATCAGGCAGTAATAATTTTCATATGTTCTCAGTTAGGGTACTGGTGGAAATGACAGCTGCTATCCTTAGTCACAATTAGATGCATTTTGGACAAAAGGAAGGGATTGCTATAGGTGTAGCAATGGTTCCTGGTTATGACATTTTAGTTGTGGCTCTCTTGGTACAGATGTTTTGTGACACTGCCAGCCCAGCTATCTGGAATTTTTTAAATAATCATATATCATTTGTAAATAGAAATATGATTCATATTCTTGTTTTACAAATGAAAGAGAACTATATGTTATCTGTATATTAAACTACTGGTGCAGAAGTGTGTGTTGAACTGTATGTTATGTACTGAGCTTTAAGAATGTAACCACAGTGTACCCTACTGGAAAATAACAGAAATGTATATAAACTATATTAATAGTAGAAGTTGGAACATACAGAGTTAACTTGCAAAACTTCAAGAAAATAAGTTGAAATTCTTTACGATTATGCTATAAAAGTTAGTTAATGCAAGGAGACAGGCTGTCTAGAACTAGAAGTTTTTTCTATTGTCTTGAAACTGAAATAATTACTAGGTTTTAAATGTAAAGTGTTTTAATTGCTCTGTGACTTCCTAGGAGCTGCACATCTGAGAGATAAGTATTTTTGACACAGAGATGTTGGTTTCTGTTAACCTGGGAACTGAAGGCAGATGACAAAGAGTGATGTCATCCAGCTGACCCAGCAGTAATGTTTTGATATTAATTTGTGAACTCTCTCAGAGACTGTGCATTTTGTATCTTGTCTTGTACCTAGAAACATTTATCATCAGCACTACATTTGCCTTGTTTGTAAGTAAGATTTAGGCATAGTATCTTTTAGATATAGTTAGGAATATACTAAAGATTAGTTTAGATGTTTTCTGTATTTATTTGAGACTGTCCTGCAATGTTATTTTAAAATATTTCCTGTGATTCTGAACTCTGTAGTTACTGTGTTGTTTGAGTCTTGTCTTGTTCTTTTATAATTTATTATTAAATATATTTAAACCTTTTAATTGTGGTTGGTTTGTTTAGAGATATTTAAGCTCTAGAGTACTTGCATATGTATTTGGGGAGACTGTATAGGCCTTGCAAGTCTTGGTCACACTTACCATTTGGATAATAGTAACATTACACAATAGGATTGGTCACCCTTTGTAAGGGCCTTTATAGTAGCTGATAAGTAAGGGGGGCTGGTGGCAGCTGGTATTACCTTATAGTCTGGGCAGAAGGGGGCATAGCTAATAAATCTGTACCAGCCGTTCCCAGGTGTGTGTGTGTTTGTATATCAATCACATTTCAAAGTGTGTGTGTGTCAGCTACTTGGGCAGGGACACGGAGCACTGGTTGGACAGAGAGGGTTCTGGAGGTCTTAGCTTGGCCACTCGGCTGAGATCTTAACCCTATAGCTGTGCCAGTGGGGAGTCTTATTGGGGATCTGGAGAAAGAGAGAGAAACTAGCCCCAGACTGACTGTGATCTCTGTGCTCTTAAGGGAAATTGTAGTTTACTGTGTGTGTACTTGTCATCCTCCCAATGTGTATGTCCCTCACTGGTGCTAATGGTGAGGATTGAGGCTCCTTGATTACTGGGCCAGTGCAGGGGCATCACAGTTTCCATACAGTTCTCAGCACTGGTTAAAATTCATACTGTATAAATATTGCACTCACGATGTGTTCTTGTATGAAGGAGAAATATCATCACACTAATCTTGGACTAATCAAATTTAGATCAGTGTATAATTTTAAACAAATTTACATTTTAGGTGTCATAATTGTGTAAGCTTAATACCCAGATTTATTACAGTCATTACTCAAGTATCCACCTAGGCTGGCTTAAGGAAAGTATTATTAAAAGGCAAGCCATTGGTCAGTAAGATTACACTTGACCAAAAAAAGTATGAGTTAGAAAATTAGATATTGTTTAGCAGATTTGCTAAAAGAGGGTATCTATTTTCTATGCTGAATCATAAGATAAATGAGGTGTTCATGAATAGACATGTGTTGTATGCACTCCATATCCTTAAAACACTATTTGTAAACTTAAGGGAGACCAATAACAACAATACAGAGGTTGTATACAAACATGTGGCCATGATTTGGTGATGATGCTATTAATAACATGACATGCAACAAATGCTGAATGCTGGGTAGTAATGACAGCTTGTATAATCACCTAGGTACCAAACCTTATTTCACCTTCAATAGAAGAAAAAAAAAACTCAAAGAAATTTTTCAGGCTGGCAAAATGGTGAATAACTGATGATTAAATAGAATGAACAATGTCAAGAAAGGTATGCAGTCGTAACCAGTATTTTCATACTAACACTGGTGAGGCTTTAATAATAAGGAGATAAAGTTTAATAGTTTATGGCAGTTTTAATTGTCTTTCCAAATACTCAGTGTACATAATCTGTTGTAACTCCTGTCCAGTATTTAATGTTGGTAAAGACAACACATCTCCAACAAAAGATATAGGAGCATTATTATCATATAGCCTAGTCATTCTAATAATGCTCTGAGAGGCATTCTGTGAACTGTGATAATTTCAACTGATTCACCCTTTTAGGGGTTAATTATGCCTTACCAGGCCCAGGGATTGGCAATATAAATGATACCTCAGAAGTTACAGAATATTAATAGCAGGTAAGGTTGGATGCAACCCCATTCCTGAGATCAAGGAAATGATTAATTTTAAAGCAGTTGTGATTAATAGCAGACTGAAATATTAAAATCATCTTATTTCTCTTTAGTTCTGTTTTCTTTTAGCCCTATAATACCAAATAATGTCTAGAAATTGTATGTTAAATGGGATATTTTAAACCATAGTTGAATTTGTGTCATGTGACTTTTTACTTAATTATATCAAGAGATATTTCAATTGCAATTCTTTCAGTCTGGAGTCAGTTTGTGAAGATAGTGCTTATAGATTCATAGGTTCATAGGTTCATGGGTGTTTACTAGGCTAATGACCACAAGGGCCTTTTTACGCCTAGCCGTGCATCCCAAATTTCTGACAACTTCTGATATGCTTGATAAGTGTAAGCATGGGCCTGGAAGATGAACCATTTGCAGCTTACCTGTTTAAATCAGAGACATAGGTACCAAAACAGGGATGAATTTCTGGTTTCCCATCCAATTGTCCAAGCTGCACTTGAATTGGATTAGGGAGGAATTCTACTTCACATAGATGTGGAGTCTGTTTCATAGACAGGGTAGCCTCTGGGATACATACCTATCTCTCCAGCAGGTCCTATTTATATTACAGGTAAGGTTTAAGTCTTTAGAATGGGTAATTCTGGTACTGTTTGTTTTGTGGATATGCATGAGGTCCATCAGAGTGGGGTCTGACAAAGCCCTGTATGCCAGGCATAGATCTTCCCTCAAAAGCCTGTAGGAAACAAAATACAGGGATAGTGCCTTGAGATGGTCTGCATAGGACATATTACTTACACCTTATATTCTTTTAGTGAGAGACCTCCGTGCACATTCCAGTTGTTGGATATGCCTGGTTAGGTGCGTATTGTAAGTAGCTTTTTATCTTTGATAAAACTGATTTTTTACCCTTAGTAGCTCATGTTGAGTCAGTTGTTTTTAGAATACTTTCTATTACATTTTTACAGATATAAGAACGTACTAAAAAAAAAAAATAATATATATATATATATATATATATATATATATATATATATATATATATATATATTTATTTATATATATATATATATATATATATATATATATATATGATGCCTGAATATACTACAGCATTTAGTTCAAAGAGCAGTTAATAATGTCAAAACATGGATGGAAAAATGGAATCTTGCTTAGCAGAGCTTTATGGATAATATAGAGTCATATTGACTGAGATGGCTTATGCTACAGGGATAGCAGCATATCATTATATAGAGTGATATGAAGACACTAGAAGAGGCAAGTTAGAATAGTTGCAAGAAATGATACCATTGAGAGAAAACAGAAAACGTGAGATAAACATGCCGAGGGAAGAGGAGCAGAAAGGAAAAGTGTGAGAAAGATGCAAAGAGAAGATGGAAGTTCGTTGAATGGCAGAAAGTAAGTAAGGGGATAGCAAAATGAGATAATTAAAGATGAAAAAGGGATAATGGGGTGTAAGAAAGAGATGTAGGATTCAAGTAATTTTACGTGAGTGAATGCAGCTACACTTTGCTTGGATGAAGAGGTGCGCCTTCAATGGTTGTCTGAAGTCTGAGTAGTTTTTGACATCTCAGACTGAGAGGCAATGAAGTTCCATTGTTTAGGGGCTAGAATAGAAAATACACAGCCAATGCAATAAAGTTCACTTTTTGGAATTAGTATGGTGAGTCAAGATTGAGACATCTGAGATTATATGTTGGTGAAAAGTTTGAGTGAGAAAGGAGGATGTCTTAGTAGAAAGAGCTTTGTGAATTAGTGATCCTAGTAGGGGATTGGCTCTTAAATGTACTGACTGGGAGCCATTTAGTTTTGGCAAGAGTTAGGCATTGGTGGTCATTATTGGGAGAGTTAGTAGCGATTTGGCAGATTTTATTGGTCATGCCAGCTGGCATAATGGTTAAGGTCTTTGCCTCCCATGCACAAGATACAAGGTTCAGTCCTTATCTTTGGCCAATTCCTGTTTGGAGTTTGAATGTTTTTCCTGTGTCTCTGTGAGGTTCCTCCTACCTCTGAAAAATGAGTGTTTCCAGTTCATACTTACCAATGAATGGATCTGTGGGCAGCAGCACAGACTGTACATCATGCCCTACAGGGGGAAGAGTTGTATAGACATTTACTGGGGTGCCCAGTATCCTCAATATAGGAGAGCACAGATCACTGCCTGCATGGCAGGGCTAGCCATTTCACAGTGTAAAACATGGCTCATGGGGATTTGGTCATATTGACTAATGTCACCAAATGGGCATGGGTATTTGCTGGTGATAAATGGGTTGAGAACCTGATCTACTCTGACCAATGCCAGGGAACATGGTGGGAGGAGTGTATTGACCAGTGTGTGCCTGCCATAAAGGCCAGCAGCCCTAAGTCAATAAGCTACTGGCCAGCTGGTGTCAGGTTGCCCAGTCTGGGTTAGTTGGGAAAGCTCTGTTGAGTGAAAGTTGGACATAAAACTAATGAATTTTATAACCTGCCAAACATGAACTAACACTTAGTGTAGTTTCACTGACAGGATGGAGCTTGGAAGTGGATGATATGATGGTATGGAGGAGGCTGGACATTCTATGCATCTAACAGCAAAATGTAAGGGCAGTGCAGCAAAGTCACTTAGCTTGGGATCTAGAATCTACTATTTAGGAGGAGGACAGGCTAGAAATGGTGTGGGAATTGTGGTGAGAGAGAGAGAGACTTCACAGGTTCATAGCTTCCTAGGTGTGCACTAGGCTAATGGCACTAGAGCCTTTACAATTCTAGCCCATAGAAGTGCATTGGCATCATGCTGCCTGACATTAGTTTCCAGTGCCTCTATCAAGTAGAACCACTGGAGTGATCCCCAGGGTGAACTTTCTATTATCCATCCACTCATCAAGATTTCTCCTGAAGAGGGACAGTAAGTTTGCTCTGCTTGACATGTATGGGAAGTCTATTCCAGAGCATGGGCAGTCTCTGGGTGAGGAACCTGTCCCTCTAGCATGTTCTGTTGATTGTGGTAATGATGTTGAGGTCTCTGGAGCATGTGGTGTGAAGGGATTAGGATTTCTTTAGATGTAGCATTTCTAACAGAGCTGGGTCAGACATGGCTTTGCAGGTCAAGCAGAGATCGCCTATAAGTAGGCCATATAAGACAGAGAATAGCTGGAGTTTTTTGAGTCTGTCCATGGTGGACATGTGTTTAATGCCTAGGATCCTCTTCGTGAGGTACTTCTATGGCCTCTCCAGCTGTTGCAGGTGTCTCATGAGGTACATGCCAAATGGGGCATTATGCTCAATGACTGGTCTAATGACGGAAGAGTAGAGAGAGAGAGAGAGAGACAATGACCTCTTTCTTCCTGGATGCAAAACCATTGGCAATGAGATATACCACATAGAAGGACTTTCTGACCACAGTGGCAATGTAATGGTTGAAGGAGAGGTTGCTGTCAACCTGCATCCCCAGATCTCTTATTAGGCTCCCATCAATGTGGTAATTAGTGGGAACTGAGTTTTTACCAAAGTGAATGACAATGCATTTTTTGGCATTAAGCTTAAGGCCATGGTTTTGACACCAGTCATTGGTCTCAGTGAGGCCTTTCTGTAGATGTCTGCATTACTTCGGGAGTTAATAATGGTTCCCAGTTTGCAGTCGTCTGCGAACTTGGTCAACCAGAGTTCTTTTGTGTTGGCTTGGACTTCTGAGTAGTAGATGCCAAACAGGAGAGGACATGGGATTGATCCGTGTGGGACTCCACTCATGAATGGTCAGCAGTCTGACTTGGAATCTGCTACTTTCACACTGTGTGTTCTATCCGTGAGCCAATTTGCAACCCACCTAGTGATAGAAGGGTTGATGCCTAGTTTGGTGAGTTTATCAATAATTCCTGAGTGAGGAATGGTATCAAAGGCAGTAAGGGATTTCATTAGAATGAATGACAGACTCATCTCAATCAGACTTCAGTGTAATGTTAGGGCACTATTCATAATCTTATCCTATACCCCACAGGGGGGTTGTGATGCTCCAGCACCCAAAGGAAGGAAGAAATAGGTATAGTGGAAGAAGAATGGCAGGGCCTCAAAACAACATGTGTGAGGACTACAGAACAGATAGGTGGCTGAGCCAAGTATGGAATAAGGTATATAAGGGAATCTGGTGGTGGAATGCAGAAGTCCAGGAAGTCATTAAAAGAAAAAAGGACTGCAGGAAAAAGTGGCAGATAGAAAATACAGACCAGGCTAGGAAGGAATACTGGTTGGCTAACAAAGAACCTAAGAAAGGAATTGCTATAGCAAAGAACAGGACATTGGTGACACTCTACTAGTTTCTGGAAAGTGACTCAGTAGGTGGCAGAAAGAAACTATATCAGGTTGCAAGGCAAGAACAACATAGTCACCAATCCACAGGACATCAAAGGCAGATGGAAGGAGTACTTCCAGCAGATTTTGAATGAAGATAACCCCGCAGAAGTTGTACTGCCAGAGCCCCAGCCTATGATGAGAGACCTATTTCTAGAAGAAGTAAGAACTGCACTAAAGAAAATGAAGCCAGGGAAAGCAGCAGGCTCAGATGAGTTCACAGCAAATATGGTAAAGATGTTGGGTGGGATAGGACAGCAATGGCTTCTGAGGATACGTATGTCTGTGTGGAGAGAAAGGCATATCCCAGATGACTGAAGAATAAGCATAGTTATGCCAGTGTACAATACTAAAGAGGACATCCACAACCGTAAGCAGTACTGAGGTATCATACTCCTGACACATTACATGAGAGTCCTGGAGAGGGTGATTGATAAACAGATATGCTGACTAATGAAAGTAAGATGGCAGATGAGCAGTTCAGATTCAGAACAGGATGCAGCACAACTGACCCAATGTTTGCAGTTAGACAGATAGTTGAGAAGAAGCTAGAGATGAAGAAAGAGCCCAGCTGGCATTCCTAGACTTAGAAAAAGCATTTGAAAAGTCCCAGGAGGGCTTATTTGGGCAGTACTGTGGTGGTTCGAAGCATTGGTAGAATTAGTGCAGACTATGTACTAGGACTCAATGATTCAAGTATGAACAGTGCTTGGTCTCATAGAGCAGGTCCCAGTGGGAGTGTGTGTCCACCAGGGTTTAGCTCTGAGCCTACTGCTGTCTTACTGGTGATGGACTTCATTAGCAAACAGGCCAGAGGGGACAGATCAGCAAAGCTGCAGTATGCAGATGATGTGGCATTACAGGCAGACTCTGAGCAAGAACATCAGCAAAGGATAGGGGAATGGAATTCAGAATTGAAGGCACATGGGATGAAAATAAGTACAGATAAGTCAGTGATAATGGCAGCAAATGGGAAATCGGAAGAAGCTGAGAATTGAGATAGAAGAGAAGGGAAGATAATGAAACAGGTTAATAGCTTCAAGTATCCGAGAGGGGTGGCTGAGGAGAAGGGAAGCTTGAATGAAAAGGTCAAAGCTAGAATTAGTGGGGCTGCAGCCAACTGGGAAAGATTTTCAGGTATAGTGTATAACAGAAGAATGCCAAAGAAGCTGAAAAGTAAATTGTACAAAACCGTGGTGCAACCAACACTAGTATATGGTACAAAACCCAGGTGTATGTCAGACTGTCGAAAGGCCACATTCTTGAGGTCATCTTGTTGACAATGCAAGCCATCAACCCCCCACCCTCTGCTAATTATATATACCAACTATGAGATTGCACTACACTGTGGAAAAGGGCACATTTCTTGATCCCCATGGTAATGTGATCTCAGTCAGAATGGTTTGACAGCCTGCATTGTTTACAAGATGATACATTCCACAAGGTGACCATTTGATGGTCTGACATAGACCCCAGAAACCTGGGCAGTAAAGACAGAGCAGATGAGGAAGTTAGAGGTGATGGAAATGAAGTGCGTGAGATGGGTGGTAAGATATACTCTGTGGGACAGACAAGGAAATTGGAATATAACATTAGAAGCCAAGCTAGCTTCAATTGCAGAAAAGATCAGAGAGAACAGATGATGGTGGTTCAGGCACATGTGCAGAAAAGCAGAAGACAATCTAATGAATAATATTTAGGACAGACAGGAACTAGGGAAGAGGACACAAGGGCATCCGCAAAGAGGTGGATGGATTGTGTGAGAGAAGATCTGTAACAGTCAGACATGAATGTCGATGAAGGCAGGAGTGTGGAACTGAATCAAGAGAGATGGTGACAAGTTAACATGACACCTTAACCTCATGTAGAAAATGGGAAAAATAAGTTGATGGTGATGATAATTATAAGGTGGTGGCAGTTTCTTTGAGGCTGCAGCTACTATGGGTAGTCCATATTCTAGTTGAAATACAATTATTCCTTTGCCTATGGCAGCTTCAGCTGGCTTGAACAGAAGAGGTAATAGATTATTTACTGAGAACAGTAAGAACTGTGGTGGTGGTGCTGCAGTAGCATTGTCGCCTCACAGTAAGACATTGTCCTGTTTGATTCTCAGCTAAAGCATCTTCTGTGTGGAGACATGCATGAATAGGCTACCTTCGTTGAAGGTTGTACATCAGGGCTGGCAACTCAGTATGTAAAAATCTCCTGCCAATCATTAGCGGACTGGAGTTCCACTGTGGTGACCCCTAACTGAGAAAAGCCGAAAGATACAACAGCAGTATTGTGTTGATCTTTTTGCATGTGTTTTACATGTGTAGTTGAAAGTTAAGAGATCAGTCTAGTCAAATGCCAAGGTATTTGAAGGCTGTGGTAGTTTTTATGGTGGTATTGTTCACATCTTTAATGTTAAAGAAGCTGAGTGCTTTTGGCTATTTTTTTGGTTGGATCCAAATAGCATTCCTTTTATTTTTGTGGGTTTGAATAGAAGTTATTAAAACTATATATGTGGGAGCAACTCCTGAAGTTACTGAACAACTGAAGCCCAAAGATCTCATACCAATCAGATATGTAAAATTTTAAGAAAATCAGTATACATTTGCAAAGAGTAAAAATATTTAACAAAAGAGTTATTATAGCATAATGGTTTCTCACAAAGTCTTTAAATTATTTCAAACAAAGCAATGTGGTTATAGTATGAGAGGTTTATGGTACCATATGTGGTATCAATACCCCTGTTTATTCAGTCATGGCAAGAGTCAACAAAACTATTTTCTCTATTACAGAAGTTATGGTGTCTGGAGTTTATGACTACTGGATCCAGCTATGAACAGTTTTCAAAACAGTTTTATATAAAAAAGTTATCTTTTTTCCTGTTAATACTAAAAGCTCAATTTTCAGTTATTTGAATCAAAAAATTCCTCCAGAGTTCCAGTCATATCAGTGGTGGGTAATGTTTACAAAGCCTTTAACATTTGAACAACATACCTAGGGCTGAACCAGCAAGAGGGCAGGGTAGATGAACTGCAAGATTGGGTTATAGTATGGAAAATTGAGCATAATTGTTACTTGTAATTATGTCATTTTTAATTTTATTGAAAAACTAAATAAAATAAATTGAAAAGGAAAGGAGTTATCATTAATAATTCCATTTTGCTTCTATTCATTAACTAGTAGATGCACTTTTCTTGTAGTTCCTTTTTTGGAGGTATTATAGTTTCATTATTGTTTTGTGTGTTAGCCTAAGATAGAAACAGATAATGAATGAAGTCAGATTTTGCAAGGAAGGTGTTCTAATTTTATGCACAGTGAGATGGAGGGCAGCAGTGATGAATTTTTGAATTGTATTACCTGATTTTGGGGGCGCTGGAGGAAAAAGATGTCAGTCTATATAAAATATACAGTACAGTACAGTAAAACTTCAACTTTAGGGAAATTAACTGGCATACTTTCTCTGTATGTTTTTTTTTTATTTTGTTCATTTTTTTACTTAATACAGTCCTTTCTTCAGATACCTATATATTTGATGCTTTTACCTGCAAGAACATATAATGAAAATGTCCCATTCTTTACAAAATAGGAAGAGTGGTGAACTTTGGAACAACCTATCTGTCACTGGAGGGGTGGTTTCAGCTCAGAAACTGCAGTTTTATTGGCCCTGGGCTATTTCTATACCTTTCATCTTTCTGTTTAAAACCCCTTGTTTGCATAGTTTTTGCTCTTGTATTACTTCACCAAGAGCCTGCCTGGGTGTCCTGCAGAGTCCTACAGCAGCAGAGAGAGAAAATGAGACTTTGAGTGGATTAAGTACCTCTGTTTTGCTTTTTATTGCTTGCTTTTGCTAGCCGCATTGTTCTGACCACTTTTTTATTAACTTTGCAACTTATCTGAACTGTTTTTGAATCCAAATACTGTTTGCATTTTAAAGTATAGTTTTTTAAGTGTTTTTAATCTCTTTAACTGTAAAGGGCTACACACTCAAGTGCGATAGCCTATTTTCTGTGCTAAAAGTGTTTTTATTGCTGTATTTGCTTTACTTTAAAAAAAAAAATTCCTATCCCTCTACTTGTTTCCTGCATTTTTATATCTAGTAAAATCTGTTTTTTAGAGTTTGCTGAACTCTGGGCTGTTTGTAAAGTTCTTGTGTTGCCCAGACCTTTCTAAGATAAGAGGGAAGCTTCTCTGTTCATCAGTGAGAGTGGTCAGCTTTGGAACAGCCTATCTGTTGCTGGAGGAGTGGTTTCAGCTCAGAAACTGCAGTTTTATTTGCCATTTTGCGTTATTTATATGCCTTTCATCTTTCTGTTTAAAAACCCATGTTTGCGCAGTTTTGCCCACCCCACAGCACCACTTAACTAGGATTAAACTATTCCCGGTGCTATAAAGTCTGCTCTTCAGTTTTTCCCTTAGAACTAGCCAGTTTCTTAATATTAGCACTTGAATCTGCTTTTCTGTGCTCAGCACTGGTTCAAATCTGTTGTAGGCACTAAATAAGCTACAAATTACTGAAGCCCTCAACCTTTCTCATTTCCTAGTGGTTAACAGTTTTGTACTTATCCTCCTCAAGTTACCTCGAGGAAAACAGCTCTAGTACTTACTTCCCTCACTTGTGTAGAGGAAAATAGTGATTACCCAGGCATGTCCAAGGTACAGCTCCCGGTGTTCTCTCCTGTCTACCTGATGAATCTAGGCATCTTGGGGCAATGTAGCAATTGCCTCATGTACACTGACAATGCCCTCCTCCTACCACCCAACACTACACCCTGTGAGAGATGCATTTATCTTACCAAACTGGAGGAAAAGCTCTCTCAACCCAAGACTGAACTTCTCAATCAAAAGGAGAAGGTAAACGCTCGCACCACAGCACACTCATCACATAGTCCCACTATATCTTCAACACCAAAACCCACACATAGATACACAAAAACATTCTTGAAGGCTCTCAGTAAGAATCTGCCCAAGCAACAGAGACCTCCTAAGCAGAAACACAAGCAACACTTTGATAATGATTTCATTTTATGAGCAAGTTAAATGCTAGGGGGGAGAGAGACTATCCTTTTTCTGTCCACCTGTAATATTTTATTTTACTTGTGCATGACAGACCCTTAAGTGGGCATGTATATTTTTTCATACACTCAAACAGTAATACCTTTGTAATACTTTTACTGTCAAATGAAGAAGCAAATATTTCTAATATAGGCTGTGTATTGTGAGGCAATGCAGGGAGGTGATGGCATTGTACCCTAAGTGGCATTATGGAAAGAATGGACTTCCATGCCATAAGGGTATACTAATTAATCATATATTTTAATGTATGTTTTGTGCTTTACAGCATATCCTAAACCATAGCAGTAGCTAGTCTGGATATGTGTTTCACTAAGTTTCCTTAAGGGAGGAAGGGGAAAGAAAAACATACTGTATCTTTAAATGCCAGAAGTGCTTTTCATGAAAAATGATGCATGGGATTTATGTTATGATAGAGCAGATTGTATATGCCATAGCTCTTTTTTTTACGGATCTTACTTTTTTGTGTTAAAAATAGTTTGTAGCTATATATGCACAGTTGTTTCTGCTAAAGATTAATAAATGAGGCTCAGCAGTAGTAAGGAATTATTTTCAGTTATATACTGGGAATATTTTGATCTAAGTCATACAAAGTATAAGGCACTTCATTTACTGGAAAAGCTCACTCAGACACTGCAATAGATTGCTGTGAGGGAAAGGTTAGTTTGTTTTCTTGTATTCTCTATTGCTTCACTATCTTCTTCTATTTTGTATATTGTGGTGTATTTTCTTTACACTGTGTTTTACTTGTATTCTGCTTTTAATTACATATTTAAACTAGGAAATAAACTACAGTTGCATTTCTTGTGAGTTACACAGAAATTAGAACAGGCCAGTTAAGGTTAATTACCTGTGAACTGAGGGTGGAGCTAGGAACTAAAGCTTCTATTTAAGGGATAAAATAAAACATTTCAAGGCTTTACTGGAAAAGTTCAATCAGACTCTACCATAGATTGCTGTGAGTGCACTATGCAAATTCAAATGCTGTGTGCTGGAATAATCTCTAAGTTGTTCAGAAATAATACATAAAGGTACTGCTCAGTGATTCATACACTATATTACCAAGAGTGCCATAAAAATGGCACCTTTGGTAAGTGTGACTTGATCAGTAAATCTTTACTAACTGCCCCAAAGAAATATATCCTGTTTCCATTATTTTACCCTAATGTCATGTTTTTCATTATAACAAGTTTTCACTATATTGTTCTGCAAGCACCTCTGGTACAAGTTGTTTACCTAGCTAAATAAAAAAAAAAACGTTCTGTCTAATACCCATCCTAGCCAGTAACATAACACTTACTTAAAACAATCTTGTCTTAAGAGGTTGCAACGTGAACAAGTTCCCTTTCTCTTCTTATTGTGTAAGCCATCAACAAAGTCTGCTTCCCTAGAAACTTCCAGCTATCTTTCTCACCTGGGATCAATAGAAATTCTTAGAAAAAAAACCCTTCAAAACTCCCTTCTTCCCTCTACCATCAAAACTTTTAATCTTTTTCTTACTGACTGTTTCTTTGATATACTTATCCTTTCTTTTATTTTTGCATACTAGTACTATCTGTTTACTTTCATCCTCATTACAGATTTTGTTGAGTACCAAGATTCCAAAAAAGAAAAAAAAAGTCCACAAATATAGGAGAAAAGTAAATAATATCTAACTTTGCTCTTCACCTTTAAACATGTTTTGCACTGGAGAGCTCTCCCCTCCCTCTCTCAAACTTATATATACCAAGTCCAAGATCAAAGTACCTGGAAAAAAACAGAATGTTCCAAGAAATGACAATCTCAGATTTAATATATATAAGTCTATATTTTCATCCATTTGGTCCCCATATCTCAGGACATGGCAAAGCAATTCCCAAGATTTCAAATGATTACCCATATTTTCTTCCATTAGTTTGATGACCCATATTATCAGATTCCCTTCTTTGTGTTTCAAACTCCATTGAATGCTACTTTTCCCTTGGCACTTTATTGTCTTTACATGGTCTGTCTATCTCCTCCTGTATTCCAAACAGCCCCATTTCAACAGGTATAACACCTCTTTCTTTCTTTCTTTATTTTTTCTCTTCTTTTTATCCTTAACTCTAAATCATATTTCCCCACCAGACCATTTCTCATGCTCCTTCTACCTTTTCACAATTTTAAACTTACTTGTCATCATTCAGCATTTAGCCCAGTGATACCAAAACATGATTGGATGTGCACCATTCTGTTACAGTATTCTTTACCACCTCTCTTTCAGCCATTCTTACCCTGAATTACAGTTTGGATATATGGACGGATATATAAATATGAAAAGAAAAGATAATGGGTATGGGAGGGAAAATGGGAAACTTGTCTTGAGCATGAGGGCCCAATACATGTCTGAAAGTGTCTGGTGACTAGTGTACTTAACTGCTTATCAAAATTGTAATAAGCAAGTAAAAATAAAATAAATAGATAAAATGAATCTGCCTAAATGGCTGACTTGTTTTCGTCATCTCTGGTGAAGAAAGTATATGATTTTTCTCTCCCTTTCCTTCCAGTTGTTACTCCAGTCACTCCAGTGCATTAACAGCTTTAAGGTCCCTTTTTTGAATACACTAAATTATTTTATGCTCTACAATTTCTCTATCTCAGCATCCAGCATCTTGTTTAAATCCCTCATTTTAAATTTCAAGTCTAATACTTTTCCATCTTTCTATTACTTTTCAATTTTCTGATTTTCCTTGGAAACAGTTATGAAAATTTCCTCAGGTTCTCATTGGGTCTCTAGATAATGCAATTTCCCAGGTCATCTGTGCATTTATAGATTAGAAATTGACAGAAAAGACTATTTTAAAAGAGATGAGAAATAGTAAAAGTGATAGGTTTATGAAAAAAGACAAACCTCAGGATTCACGAAGCTCCTTGTAAGAATAAGACTATTCTTGCACAGAGTGGTTAGTGTCTGTTTACAATAGCAGCATGCCTTGCAAATCTAAGCGGACACGAACCAGGACCGAGCGCAGGGGATGTGTGTCAGCAGTGTCTGCACATGTAACACACCCTCTTCACTCAGAAAGTGCCATATGGCACTTTGTGACACAGATGAGTGTCAATTTATATAATATTAGAGCCTGGCTCTAATATTATATAGTAAATGAGTGTCTGCAGACACTGAAATGTAAGTAGCTGACATTTCAGTGTCTACAAACACTGAAAAAAAAACAAACACAAACACTTAGAAGGCAGCAGTCTTCAAGTGCATACCCCTAAATGTATGCACTCTTGCCGCACATGCATGGAAGCAGTAGGGCAAAAGAAAAGCAATAAAAATTTAAAAAATGTATTTTTTCCCATCAGATAAATCCAAAATTTAAGCGATGTGCAGCTTGTTTGAGCTGAGTGCCACTATGCTTAGCCTGGCTGAAATCCTGAAAATTCTTATTTAATAAACTTTTAAGGAATTTGAATGATAGATGACAATCATATAGCTCACATATAGCACAGTAGGGGTGGGAATATGTAAAATATAAATGTAAAAAATAATTTATAAATTTAATGAAAAAATAGATTTATGCAATGCTTTGCTAGTGTAAAGATAGCTTACCTGATTTCAGCTCTGCTTAGCTGGTGTAAGCATTGCTATGCAGATTTGTGCAGAGCCAAGCATAGTTCAGCATATTAAAACTGGCCAATCAAGAAAAAGTGCGGAAAAACTGCCCTATTTAAACTGCACAGGTGGGAATACAGACATAACCATTTGGGATTGCTCAAAGCAGGACCAAAATGTCTGGCATTGGTGAAGGTGTTCACTTCCTAGCACAACACTGGAACATCCAGGAGTCCAGGGTCATGGTTGGGCTCCTAGATAAAAAACATGATGGCAGGCTGCTGCAGGGCCAGTACCAGGGCTCACAGTACAAAGTGGAGGCCTGGGACCAGCTTGCATGTGATCTCACCAGTGCCACTGCCATACCCCGGACTGGTGAGCAGGTACGTCACCACCATAATGACCTGAAGTGAAGGAGGAGTGCACTCTTGGACAAGTGGATACAAGAAGCCCGAGTGCAGGATGTCCCACCTGTCTGTAAGTATGCAGTCTTATGTATCTCTAAGTATGGAAAAAGTTCAACTTGTGACTGTGCATGTGTGATTAATGTGTGATGTCTCCCCATACAACTGCTGCATAGAGTTCCCAGAATTTTGAGACTCATGCCCAGCGACTGGCCTGGCTGAGTCGGCAGTATGGTGAGTACAGAATACCCCCTACTATTAGCAGTAAGAAACCAAAATTATAGTAATGGTAGTACAGCCTGTGTATATAATTGTGCTGTAAAAGTCAGGAATAAATGCCTGTGTCAGGCTGCCAGCGTTACAATTGAGTATTCCCAGCTGCTGTGTAATACAGATATCAGTAGCAAACAAGGTACAATATGCAGGAGAGGAATATTAGAATGTGCATCTGAGTGAACCTGCCAAGAATGTGCCATGTCAGGGCTACTGTAACAGTTAGAAATGAAAAGCATTCCCCTGTGCAGATCATGCAGGAATAGTAATTTTGGATTTCTGAGTTGTACACAGATATGTATGTCAAAATTAATAAAGATGATCCCAAATACTGGTGTGTGTTATCTCACTTGTACCTGAAAGATAGAAATGTGTATGTCCTGCAGAATGCATTAACTGAGGTGAACTAACTTAGCACTGCTTGTCTGCATACTTTAGAATGGGCATGTCAAATAACTGAAAAAAGCAGCAATACATATTTCCATCAGAATATATTTTACTTGTTTGTCTGCCAGCATTGTCCTGTGTTAACCTTTCAATTTCAGCTGTATGTAGCGGTGAATGTACTGAAAAATCTATAAGGCTAACAGGTGCAGACTTAAAATCTACACTGTGTACTCAGGAATCTAAATTGCAGTATGTATTTGTAAAACCGTCAAATGTGCAATCCAGCTAATGTGCACATGTTTCACAAACAGTGACACCAATGTCTGTTGTGTATGTATAATTTGTACTGAAAATGGGAAACAAATAATGCAACATGTCATAATAAAAGTACTGTGCACAAAAATATGTACTAGATAGAAATGTCACAAGCAACACACAACACCTCCCCAGTAGCTCAGTCGGATAAGGACTAGGCCTGTAGTTCAATTTTGAACACACACCGCAGTTCGACTCCAGGGACTGCCAGTGACATCTCAGTGTGGTTCTACAATTGTAAACTGCAATCTGAATAGAAAAAATAATGTACTGCAACACATACATTTTCTGTACAGGGCACACAGGTAAAGAAATCTGAATAGAAATACTAGTATGAAGTGTATAACTATGAAAAGTGTGCAGTGGCTGTGTTGATCAGCCCCAGTCCTACAAATAGATGCAAGCTAGACATCCACACTCTGCATTCTGGCCTAGACAAGCCCCTCGAGTGTCACACTGTCATGGATAGTTTCCCCAGTTGCCAAGAAACTTGCACATACAGAATGCCACAGTAGATGTATGTGAAAGGCACAACCCGCACTCCAGGGCTTGCAACTAATATGTGAATCTGAAATATGTGTAGAAACAGGAATGTAATGTGCACACAGTTCATTTGCACAGGCCCACAGGTGAAGAAATTGGCATAGAAACAGGTATGATGTGTATAACTAAAATAAGGGTACAATTGCTTTTTTGATATCTACAGCTGTTGGTGTGCTGTAGCAGCCCCCTGGCCCAGGTAGAGTGTAAGTCTGATCAGAATGTAGAGTAGTGAATAGTAGTGTACTGACACATATACTTGATAGCAGTTGTCAGTTGAATCTGTTCCCTTCCCCCACCACTCAACTGATTCAACCATCACATTGAAACCAACATTGATATGTTCCTAAACAAACCTCTACTGTTGGGACCATTGTTCCATTTGGTTTATCATTGTTTAAACTGTGTGCATACTAATATTCCCTGTTGAATAATCATTTTATGGCCTGCCTGACATACCACTAACTGGCATGCTGTTGCAACCCTGAATGCCATTCCATATGTGCATGGGTTCTGTTTGCTATGGCACTGTTATAATTGCACTGTTTTGGGGAAATGGGAATATCCATGCATGCTATTTTGACTAATGTTGTAATGTGTTGTGCATGACTAACCAATATTCATTGTTATTTTCCACACCATAGCACATATGGGAAGGCAGATTCCAGTGGATCCACCTCTCTCTCACCCCACCTGGCCAAAGTACTGGGTCCCAGCATATCTGGGACCTAACCCAGACCTCCCGCATCTGCTGGTCCTGTACCACCCCTGGGTGGAACTGCTGCAGGAGATGTGGCTTGCCCCCCCTGCAAGTGGGCACGGTGAGGATGTTGTCACCCGTGATGGGGTCTGTGGCATGGTGCACAGTGTCCTCCAGATGGAGCTGGATGACTGCCTGTGCCAGGTGGATGGCAGGCTGTCCTAGCTAGAGGGGCAGGTGGCCCCTCCAGCACAGCCCTAGCACAGCCACCTTCAGAACTGTGAAGGAGTAGTGGTGACTGCCATCGAATGGGGACATCAGTGCCACTACTACCATCTGAGGGGCTCTTGAGCCTCGGATTCTCAACCACCCTCCCCGTCAATGTGTTTACCCGCCATGTGTCATACACCGCTCATGTCTGCTGTCTTGTCTGTCTTTTCTGTCTGCAAATGCAGCATCTCCTACCAAACATCCTCATCACACTTACCAATAATCATTCCTTAACATTCCACTCTCACCTTAAAAAAAAGGGCATCTGTCCCACAAAAAGATCACATCCCATACATAGCTCAGCATTTCACCCAGAGACATGTACCCATCACACAATCTAACCCTATCAATCATCCATATTGTATGATGCCTACACACCTCTCTGTAGGGCATGAGGCTTCAAATTCTAAATTGCCCACATTGAAAGCAGCTGTTGCTGCCAAAGAAATGCAGAGATATGGTCCTTTCCTACACCTGTCCTGCACATCCCTACTTGTTTCTCCTCTTGTTTGTCCCCCTGCTTGCCCAAATTTCACCAATTTCCTATCTCCTTTTTATTCTTTTCTTTATTTGAAATTAGCACAGGTTTAAGCAGCTGTAAGTGGGCATAAGCTAAGCTAAGCTCATGTAAGCATTGCTTAGCTCCGCATAAAACCAGTGAAAACCCACTTACAACTGCTTTAAAGTGCCTTAATCACTCTGTCTCTAGCAGCCTCTGTTCTGCCCAGCAACAAAATATTCAGCCCTTGCAAGTCTCCAACCCAGAATCCTGCACACTATAACCAAAGTGATTTATCACTAATCCGTTTCAGATGTAAACAAATCTGATGTTTTCTCAAAAATATCATCCAGTACAGTCATTCAACAGTAGGTGAAATATATTTATATATGTAGATGTATGTATGTATGTAAATATATATATATATATATATATATATATATATATATATAAATATATATATATATATATATATATATCTATATATATATATATATATATATATATATATATATATATATATATATATATATATATATATATACACACACATATATATGTCTATCTATGTATATATAATATATATGTGTGTGTGTGTGTGTGTGTGTGTGTATATATATATATATATATATATATATATATATATATATATATATATATATATATATATATATATATATATATATAAATATATAGATATAAAAAAACAAAAAATAAATATATGACCAAAGGCACTGTTAATAGAGGTGCAGGGGCCCAAAATAGGTACCTCTTGTAATTATTGATATCACCCCCTCCTCCACAGCTGAACAGATCTGCCTTGCAACACAATAACCAACACTTGCAAGTCTCATACCCAGGACACTACACAACATAGCCACAACAAGTTAACAGTAATCCATCTCAGCTGTACGATGTCAGGATGATATAAATAACATATCATGCAGAACAGTCTGTGTACCATAGAGAATGTACAACGTGGAGGCAGAAAACATTCCAATGATACACACACACACACACACACACACACACACACACACACACACACACGTGTGTGTATATATAAAGTTTATATATATATATATATATATATATATATATATATATATATATATATATATATATATGGGTCTATATGACACTATTGAATGGACTAAATAGCAAATGCTATTTAGTCGATCCGATACTGTTGAAATGGCAAAATAGCGAAGTCACAGAACATCAAATTTTTTCCCAGGGAAATATTTGGTGGTCCGTCTTCGGGACTTTGCCATTTCCTCCACTATGGTGCAATTTCAGAGTTGGTATATTTAAGTAGGTGGGTGTGGGGGGCACAGCCCCCACATAAATATGTGTTTAAGTTTTTTTTTTTTTGTTACGGAGCAACAAATTTTTTCCCTGGGAAAAGATTTGCTGTTCCGTTTGTTCGATATTTTGTTGTTTCAATATTATCGGTATGATGAAATAGCATTCGCTATTTACATCGTATGATAATATGATATGGACGCATATATATATATATATATATATATATATATATATATATATATATATACATTTATATGTATATACACATACATACACGTATACATATATTACCACTTATAGATATGTATAAGAAGATATATATTTAGAGGGTGCACAGCATATCGAACAGCCAGTATTTCTACAGTTGCCACCTTTTAGAATGGACAGTGTTTGATTCTTTCATACAAAAGACAATTATTGCATGAAACATATACCTGCAGACAAGTAAAAGGATATTACACCACACACAAGTTTGCATACATAGAAATATTTATTTTTGTACAATTTCAGTTGTATATGCTATTTCATATAGCAGTTAGATGTTTGAAATACATAATAACTGAGTAATGCAACTCTCAAACAAAACATTTGATACAATAATCTGAAAGCATAACATATGTTGCTGACTAGGCCAAGGTCTTCAAGTAGTACAACAGTAAAAAACACTTGCCTGGAAGATAAAAATCAATCAACACTAATTAATTACAGATGTAGTTCAGCAGCCTCCAATTACACTCTGTACTCAACCCCTAGGGGGAAAAGAATTAAGTTGTTAAAATGAAAATTTATCTCTTACATAACATTGCTTAACTTAAAACATCACTATCACACTGACAAACATAACTGTCTGTAAGACAGTAAGCACTAGCCTACCACTGTTCCCATGAAAAATGTATGAAAATATACAGTCATATACCTTCATGTGTCTTACTACTGATATCCCTCACATGTTGTAACAGCCTACCCCTCGCTCATAGAATGACTTACAAGGTCATATAACAGTTGTTACATACACTGACCACTGGACTGTACAAGGTCACACACATTTTGTCCAGCTGTAGCCCTCATATATATGGACCCTACCCCACAATTTGTGTAGGAGTTCACACCATCACTAGAATGATAGCAGGAATGCCAGCACTAAATAATGATAGGCCACTACTTAACAACTTCTTACTGCATGACATATGGGCAAAGCCTGGTATATAGGTGGATGACAGAGGCTGGAACACAAGGCCATATTTGCAATATTGCTGTTATACACTGTGAAAGTTGCTGGTGTTACAGGATTGGTTGCATCATACCCTTACTCAGGAATATGAACTCAGAAACACAAATGGATGTAGCCATGTACCAATAGCACTCAGCAGAGAGAATGCCATTGATATATCAAAGACAAGACTTGTGTGGTGAACAGACAAAACATAACAGCCAATCCTCTGGCCATCATGTGGATAGACCCACATTTGAAAGCTATGCAGACAGACTGCATTCCATGTAAAACAAGCACGTACACACAAACCCTGTAAAACTAGCGGTATTCAGTGCATATAACAACAATATTCACACTGTCCTTAGGTCTGGAACATTATACAAATAGGTAGTTGACCTGTGCCTGCAAGTCCTGTTGTAAGAGGTATTGCTACCTGCTGTCTGTACCACTGCTGCTCACATGCAGGAAGGATGTCTTCCAAACAGGAAAGGTAAAGGGACAACGCCCACATGATGTAGTAATTTAGAGTAGTGGCTTGCCATGACAGTGGTAATTGGAAGTACTACACAGCTTGCTGCATGCAATTAGCAAATGATGAACACTGATTGGTGCAGAGGCCATCACCTGATCATGAGCATCACCTACAATATCCATAGAGAGAGAGAGAGAGAGAATTAAAGCTACAAACCAAAGCTAAAGCTACAAACCAAAACAAAAGTATATAAAAAAGGGACACATAAAGTGTACCTAGAAGAGAGGACAATACTACAACAGGTATGTGAAATATATATGCATGTAATTGAATGTAGTACCTGGTCTGTAATAATGGGATAGATGATGTGGAAGGATTTATATGTGCCATCAAGACTTGTTTTAATGATGTCCTGCTGAACAACTGCTATGGACATAGCATCTGACCCTGTGGGTCGTGGGCCATACCTGTCAACTGTGCAGTTCAGCACTGAATGACAACATGTAAGGCATCTATAGTATGTACTCCGGAACTCAACATGTATATTAGTGTGGCAAATAGCTGGTGGTGGAAGCAATAAAGTTATGAAAGACACATGAGTTTCAGACCCCATCACCTGCAGGACAGTCATGTTATTGTGAAATGTATCATGCACAAACGTCGTAGGTTTGTAATAGGCTTACCTGCAATCTGTCCCTATATATACCCCTAGTGTTAGGCTGTGTCCACATGTGACACCCTTCTGTTTTGTAGCAAGACAGACCAGTGCAGCTGTGGAGGAAGGAGTATTAGAGAGTGTGGACCTGATGTTTGAATGCACTCCACATATATATATATATATATATATATATATATATATATATATATATACATACAGGTATGTCTACAAATATACAGACACACACACACACACACACACACACACACACACATATATATATATATATATATATATATATATATATATATACGACAGTTCAGAACATCGACACATCTTCGACACCAAATCATCGACTGTTCATAACATCGACATTTCAGCGATCTTCCCCCTTGCAGGACCCATGGTAGCACTTGTTTCTCTGTTACGAAGTTAAGGATAACGCTGTCAGGGTAAATTGTAAAGAGTCACGTAAACCGTACGCGTTGTAACAGAGAAACAAGTGCTACCATGGGTCCTGCAAGGGGGAAGATCGCTTACCTGAAATGTCGATGTTATGAACAGTCAATGATTTGGTGTCGATGATGTGAGTGTCGATGTTCTGAACTGTCAGTGAACTCATAGGAACCCATAAGTATATATATATATATATATACATACACACACACACACACACACACACATATATATATATATATATATATATATATATACGTGTATGCCTACATATATACAAACGCACACACACACACACACACACACATGTATATATATATATATATATATATATATATATATATATATATATATATATATATATATATATATATATATATATATATATACATTTCCCCTACTGTTGAATGACAGTGCTGCACGATATATTTGAGAAAACATCACATATATCTATACACACACATATATATATATATATATATATATATATATATATATATATATATATATATACAGTAGTTAGTGGGTGTGAAATGGACAGTTATGTCTGGTGTGAAATCCATGTTGGGAACACATTGCCCTTGTTTGTGAAGGTGAGATTGGTATGTTGGGAAGGATAGTAGGTATATTTTGGGAGACAGGTTGGGTTGGAAGACAGACAAGACAGCATACAGGGGTGGTATATGACACGTGGTGAGTAAACACCTTGGATGGGGAGTGGTGTTTTGAAAGTGGAATCCCATGAGCCCCCAAATGGAAATCTTGGGACCAAGGTCCCCACAAATGGGCAGTCACAACTGTACCTTCATGGCCCTGAAGGTGCCTGAGTTGGGGGCTGAGCAGGAGGAGCATGTGGACCATGTAATTGTGTACTGAGGGCCACAAGGTGGTGTAGAACATCCCCCAAGTCTCTGTGGAGCTCCCTATGCACCAGACCCTGGACCTGACTTCAGTTGACAGGATCCTGTCTGTGTGTGCTCCCGGGGGGGGGACAAACACCATCCCTGAGGTGGTTCCACCTGAGGGTAGTGCAGGGCCAGCAGATGATAAGGTCCGGTCCCAGATGTGCTGTGGCTTGGTAACATGGCCAGATGAGTTGGGAGATGTGGTTCTGCTGGGAACAGGCTTCCAAAACATGCTATTGTGTCACAGTTATAGAACATATGTGGGTAGTAATAGTCCACATATTCCAGGATTACTGCTAACAGCATGCATAGATATCTCCATTAACACAAAATACCAGATTTGGAGCAGTCACATAGCAAAAAGAACACACGCATATATGGAACCATATGACCCTTACAATGGCATACAGATGACATTGTTAGCAACAGGCCACCAATGATAGTGTTTCAACATGGAACATGACTAGAAACACATTGCACTATTTGTCGTACAATATGATATATGTCCCAACAGTAGGTTTCCTGTGAACATACCCATTGAATTGTGTGTTCAGATTATTGTTGCAGATATGGTGGAGGGGGGGACAGAGATGTCACTTAACCACTATTATATCCTTGCAGTATGAGGTCCTCAGAGATTTTTTCCTCTATATGTCTTTCAGGCACCATGTCTAGAGAGCGTTTTCCAGTTTATTCCCCCCAGGAAAATGATGTCATAATCAACTACCTGGTGCAGCACCACCACACCCTCTTTGTCTGTGCAGCCCATGATCTGCAGGAGAGGACCGCCCTGTGGAATGAGCTCATCCACAGGGTAAACAATGGTCTGCATAACCGCAGTTATGAGCAGGTTCAACATCGGTGCACTGACCTCATCTGCCATGCCCGTCAGCATGCTGCTGCAGTTAGGAGGGATGAGCTAGCCACAGGGGGGGGTCATGCCATCCAGCCCCCCGACACATGCTGAGGAGCTCCTCGCCAGCCTCGGGGCACCTGCCCACCAGCAAAGACAAGACCCAGCTGATGGCATTATGGAGGTGGTTGCTACCCACACAATGGACAAGGAGCATGCAGGTAAGGCCACAGGGCACATCAGTAGACCACTGTTGCTTATCCATCTGCATCTGTAGAGTTTAATCTTGCATATGTGAGATAAAATATATTTAGTCTGTTTCTGCATTGTAGTAATGAACAGATGTGCATAATCTGTAGTATTGTGGGTTTGTACTGTTGATGTACTGAAATGCTGCTCCCACCCTGTACCAATGCCACAAGTGTGGCTACTGATATCACATCTGTCACACGACTATGTAGGTCCATCTGGTATACCTCTGAGGCAGCAGCCTGCAGCTGGTGAGTATGGTGTTGTTTGTTCAGGTTTGCCAATAAACCGGCCATGTTATGGGCATGGTATTTGCCATGTACACATTTAACACACCTACTCATAATGCATGCAGTACATGTTCACTTATTGTTGCTGTTAACTGCACTGCATCACAGTGGTCACCATGGTGCCATATCTGAAGGGCATGTAAGAGTCCTGCAATATAACTAACAACCTGTCATTGCAAGATGTGTGCAAAGAGATGAACATAATGGTGGGACAAATTGCCTACAGTAGGAACATGTCTGAAACATCACCCTTATACAGTGCTACAACAGTGTATATACCACTATTACAATGGCAACTGTTACAGATCTACACAATGGCATATCACAATACCACATTCCACAAACCTTACAACATGTAATGTGGTTCTAATATGAGCCATTAATGTGTAATATGGAATCCTATGTTAGGACAGCGAATTTGGGGAATACATACCTTAACAAACACTGGAAGCATATGTGTGCACACACTCCAAGTAACATATTGTGGAAGCAGCTTTTGAGGTACTGACAGCATTCACTCTTCATGAGTATGCACCTTCCAGCAAGTACAGGTCTTCAATGTCACACCAAGAAATGGTCTGCTGTCCAAGATGTATGTCCATCACATTTGCCCACTCACCTGCAACAGAGGCAGCCATGGCTTGCACACATCTTACAAGCAATTGAATGGATCCCATACCCAACAGGTAGCATGCAGGAGTGGGACATGTAGCCTTACCTCACCATTGCATATACCATGGCAAACAGTGCAGACAGTCATGTATGTGACGAGGAAGTATGGGACAACATTAATGTAGAATATAAAAAGATGGCCATCCAAGACAGATGATGACACATGTTGCAAACTGGTCATGGAGGCTGCCTAGAAACATGCCGCAACACTGAGGGAGTTGCAGGGATGTCTAGCAAGTACTGGCTGTGCAGTACCTGTGTCAAAAATCACCTGGACTCTGCATAAGTTTAGCCTATGGGTTAGGGTAATTGGATGGGACAGTTGTTCCACAGGAAATATCAGCCAGGGCTCTCTACAGGTAGCATATGCATAACATCAAAAGTCCCCAAAGCATTTGTGTTGCAATGTGTAATGGTGTACCAAGACCAAGTTCAAAACCTACAGGCAGTATCAATTAAGATACATGTGCTGCACAAGCAACACCTCACTCCACCTCAGTCCCACCATCCCAATCTGTACATTGCTGGTGCCAATGTACACCTGTATCTTTGCTGTTCATTAGCAGGGACTAGGTCGGTTCACATGGTGTTCTGAATTTGGGACACTGCAAAATGACACTCGTGTAGGCTATAGTTGTCAAGTATCTGCAAAAAGGCTGAGGATGGGGAGGGGTGTCATCCTGAAACACAACAGTGAACTGAAGCAGACATCCAAAGCTCACTAAGAATGGCTGTATCTGCACACAGTCAAGGTCATGAATTGTGGCAGACATAACCCTGCCTCCACAGCAATAGTAAGGGCACTATGTGACCTCCAAGGGCTGTACACATAAGTTGACCTTGCAATCTTGTGGAGTTCCTACAATGCTGGCCCCAATAAAGGCTGTCCCTCCTGTAGTTCCCCCTGCAGGGAAAATGATCTAAAAACTCCACAGTATATAAAAACAAGAGATCCAGGCAATCCACAATAAGAAAGCCAAAATTATTAAATAGAAATGCAAAATGACACACAAACTGCTGGATTAAGTGCTTTCATCTCCCATCCAGAGACTTTATCAGAATCAAACTTCAGTATATATTTCCCTATTTAAATAACTGTAAGTCATTCCTCATTGGTTATCTAATTAACTTCTTAAAGTAGACTCTTACATTTCTTCTAGACTGTTAACTACATAATATACAATACATATATAAATATTGCTAAAGGACTATTTTAAAATCAAGAACCTACTGTATATAGGAGTCCTTCGGTTGTGTCTAATTTTGGTTACTAATCTTGCAGAGTTGTGGGACATTTGTACAGCAGAGTGACCAAATACTGGCAAGTGCAGATGTGCCATACTAGTATACCCCTTCCAGGAATAGTGACTGCTGTAATACACTTAACAGTTGATGCAACAAACCATCATGTTAAGGGTGTGCACACTTATGCACCCATATATTCCTCCAGATTCACTATCCTTCCATGCAGGACTAGCTTAGTCCTACACAGAAGTGGCCGTTTAGGAGAAGGATGGCAGCTTACCATGCATATCAATGAAGGCACGCTGCCTGAGCTCCTGAATGGACACAGAGTGTGTATGAGTGCAGGGGGCGTGTCTGAGAGCAGCACTCTCAGAATATACATGCCCCTGCAATGAAGAACAGCAGTGTATGAATAATAATGAGTGAGACTGCTTATAGGTGTTCGCATACCCCCAGCAACATCCCCAAGTTTACAAGAGCAATAGTTAAAACATTAAATATAAAGAAGTGTTTTTTTTTTATGCAACAGATTAAATTTAACAGTAGGTGCGTGGGTTTGCGCATCGCTTAGCTACGATTTATCATGATTATTAGCTACATGTAACTAGCCTAAAAGCATTGCTCCCTACACAGACAGAGACACAAACACACACAAACACACACACACACACAGTTGCCATGTCTGGGATTAGAACGCCTACCTAACTAGTTTATCACACTACAGCATTACACAGTTATAGGATGTGCCACAGAGATAACTGGGCTACTTCTTTGTCAAAGGTGGATTTCAAAGTGAATGACATCAGCAGCCTTGCCAAAGTAGGGCATTTGAATTGTAGTGAGTGTGACTAGCCTAAAAAGCATTGCTCTTTACACAGACAGACACACACACACACACACACACACACACACACACACACACACACACACACACACACACACACACACACACACACAGTTGCCATGTCTGGGATTAGAACTCCTACCTAACTAGTTTATCACACTACAACATTACACAGTTATAGGATGTGCCACGGAGATTACTGGGCTATTTTTTCCCAAAGGTGTATTTCAAAGTGAATGACATCAGCAGTCTTGCCAAAGTAGGACATTTGAATTGTACTGAGTGTGACTAGCCTAAAAACATTGCTCCCTACACTGAGACACACACACACACACACACACACACACACACACACACACACACACACACACACACACACACACAGGTGGATTTCAAAGTGAATGACATCAGCAGTCTTGCCAAAGTAGGGCATTTGAATTGTAGTGAGTGTGACTAGCCTAAAAGCATTGCTCTTTACACAGACAGACACACACACACACACACACACACACACACACACACACACACACACACACACACACACACACACACACACACACACACACAGTTGCCATGTCTGGGATTAGAACTCCTACCTAACTAGTTTATCACACTACAACATTACACAGTTATAGGATGTGCCACGGAGATTACTGGGCTATTTTTTCCCAAAGGTGTATTTCAAAGTGAATGACATCAGCAGTCTTGCCAAAGTAGGACATTTGAATTGTACTGAGTGTGACTAGCCTAAAAACATTGCTCCCTACACTGAGACACACACACACACACACACACACACACACACACACACACACACACACACACACACACACACACACACACACAGTTGCCACGTCTGGGATTAGAACTCCTACCTAACTAGTTATCATACTCCAGCATTATGCAGTTATAGGACACTCTACAGAGATTACTGGGCTACTCCTTTCCTAAAGGTGTATTTCAAAGTGAATGACATCAGCAGGCTTGTCACAGTAGGGCTATGGGGAGGGCAGTGTTTGTGCATGGGCCATAACCCTTTCATCTAGAGGTAGACACACCAGACTCATGCACATGCAGGTTTATATTCCACATATTCCACAGGTACATGTATACAACTCACCAGACTACAAAGCCAGCAAAAAAGATGCCACCAATGTTGTATTCAATAGTTTATTCACACTGAATAACACTCTGGTGCCTTGAAACAGCCTTTTCCTGGTAACTCCAGGAAGGCTGTGCTGAGGCACCAGAGTGTTATTCAGTGTGAATAAACTATTTAATACAAGACTGGTGGCATCTTTTTCACTGGCTTTGTAGTCTTGTGTGTTTTAACACTTGTTTGGTGTTTTTTTATACGTGTATACAACTCCTAGATGACTACTGCCTTGTGCAGTCATGTTGCACAGCTAGCACTTGCACTACAGAGTCTGTAATGCTGAGGGATACCAGTGGCTAATTTCTACAGTGACTGACATTTACATATCATGTGGTTGTAGCCATTTGGTTGTGTGCTGGGTGGGACAGGCCTCATGATGGAAGGCTCTTTGTCACTGTCACTCTCTTCCACACATCTATGTATGTGTACTTTTGGCATGTTATAGTGTGTTGTCCTTGGATATATGTGAATATTCCTATCCAATGTGTGTGCAAAGCATGACTGGTGCATACTGAAGAGTGTATGCACTAACATCTGCAACTGTCAGATATGTATGGTCCATGGTTGTTGGCAGACATAGGCTTCATTTAAGTGTGTGAGCATGCCCAATATGACCTTTCAGTATGTTGTTGTCTGACATTGCCTTTCTTTCTCTACATGTGTGAGCATGCCCATTATGCCCTTCTGTATTGAATGTGTGGATCCATTCCAGGTAGTTTGTATTCCAGTGCAGACCTTTGTGTTCCACATCTACAGGTAGCAAACTGTTTCTGCAGGATATCTGTAGATCAGCTGGCAATATGTGGTCAAACTGTGCAAGGGATTGTGTGTACTGTAGGGGATTGTGTCTGTGCTGCTTCTGCTACATGGTACTGGTGTTCGCATAGATATTCAGACATGTGTACTGTTATACACTGTGATGTTTTATGTCCTCAAGTACTGTCAGGTGGACATTCTTGCTCACAGTGATGTCCTGGGGAACACAGGGTGAATGCAGCTGTGTCCAGTATTGTGGTCAAATGCCTACATATTCATGGAAAGTTATGCCATTTTGGAGGGGGAGCTACAGACACTTGCTGCTGGGTCTGTGGATCCTGTTCAGGACCTTGGTACAGTGCTGGCAGAGAATCCCATACTTGTAAATCCATCAACATGACAGTATGTCCTTATCTTGCCATGGCAATAGCTCACAGCTGTACAGATTCACACAGGTTACCCAGAGGCGGGGGTCATGAGTCAGGACATTACCCCTATTGTGGTGTATGGGCAGGTTTGTAGCCACCCTTTTTTGTGTTTGCAGCCAGGGATAGTATGCACACATGGCTGTGTGTCGGACCTTGCACATTCCATGCTGCCCATGCTCCCCCCCCCCGCAGTATTCTATCCTTTTCCATACATTATGTATACATTCTCTGATACTTTCCCTATAGTTATCACCTCATCACAGCTGTGTTTTGGTGTTGGCCCACAGTTCATGCAGTGGGACATGGTAGACATGTTACTGTGGTTTGCCCACATGGCCTTGCATATGGCTTATGTGGAGTGTGTTATGTTGTTATTTGGGTGACTAAGACATAACACACATTGGCAGTACGGGTGAGACAGAGGCCTGTAGGCCATTTGGTGGTGATGCAGGCCAGATGTAGCATACAGTTGCATTCTGTCAGTCCTACAGTCCCAGACTGCCATACAGTATATTCCCCTGGGGTGACAGGGTAGGTGTGCTAGGTGTTCATGCCCATACTTTCTATCAGTATTGCTCAGGTAATGTGGATGCTGGCAGGGTGCTACTTACAGCTAGGGACACACCTGCATAGGACACCCGCACTGCATGCTGCATTCTTTCACTATTGCCATACACAGGTGGGGGTCATATTGTACTCATTCCCAACAGCAGGGATATGACTAGAGAGGTACCTGTGGGTGGTGTTTGCATGAGCTTTGTGCATGTGTGCTATGGACACTACTTGCATCTGACTCACAGATATGCATGAGGCATTCCAGTTAAGCTGGCTTGTGCAGGGACATCAGTCATTTCCCAGTACATCAGTTCTATCACCTATGTGATCTGCAAGTGTTCGGCCAGACGACATTGGTATTCCCAACTACAAGCCCAGATAATGTTATGCATACCTGTATGTACAATTCCAAGGGTGTGTCCATTTCATGGTTACACATTATATACTGTATGTCTGGGGAACTTTTCTCTGTGTACTGCTTGTATATCTAGCCCAACAGTCATGCCATGTCCATCTTTCAGATGGTGACACATATTACCACAATACATTTACAATGACTTACTGCTAGCATGTGTTATACTGGGGGGATTGCCTTTGGCACTGCAGTTGTGAGGACTTGACCCTGTCACCGGCAGTAGTGGGCAATGGCCACCAGGTCAAACCTCAACATGCATACATACTGACCACTCTCACACAATATGAAACACACACCAACCTAACACACACACATACTTGCATATTGTACAAATGCTACGATCTATCCTGCTACCTTGGCCACCTCAGGTCATCTGTGCTCCACTAGTATTACACCTACACATACATGTTACTACATGTCTACATCGGATTGGAGGGGGACCACTCCTGACTGTTACTACATTTCTACATAGGATTGGGGGGGGTTGCACCTGACTGTTACAATGTGTGTACATCGGATTGGGGGGCACACCAGACTGTTGTTACATTTCTAAATAGGATTGGGGGGCACACCTGACTGTTACTACATTTCTACATAGGATTGGGGGGGCACACCTGACTGTGTCTACATTTCTACTCAGGATTGGGGGGACACATCTGACTGTTTCTACATTTCTACATAGAATTGGGGGGGGCGCACCTAACTGTTACTACATTTCTACTTAGGATAGGGGGGGCCCAACTGACTGTTACAACATGTCTACATCAGATTGGGGGGGAGACACCAGACTGTTACTACATTTCTACATAGGATTGGGGGTAGGGAACACCTGACTGTTTCTACATTTCTACATATGATGGGGGGGCATACCTAACTGTTTCTACAGTTTCACACAGGATTGTGGGGGCACACCTCACTGTTTCTACATTTCTACTTAGGATTAAGACATCTGACTGTTTCAACATTTCTATACAGGATTGGGGGAGGGGGCACACCTGACTGTTTCTACATTTCTACACAGGATTGGGGGGCACACCTGACTGTTACTACATTTTACATAATATTGGGGGGGACATACCTGACTGTTTCTACATTTCTACACAGGAATGGGGGAGGGGGCACAACTGACTGTATCTACATGTCTTCACAGGACTGGGGGGTGCACACCTGACTGTTTCTGCATTTCTACATAGGATTGGGGGGGCACACCTGACACTTGTACACATTTGCTATGACTGTACTGGCATGTCATGTACTCCTTTTCATCCTGTATTCTAACCTATCATGCTGACTAGAGGCATATCAGTCTACTGCAGCTCTTGGGTTTGATTGACCTACATATCAGTTTCTGACTTCCTACCCTTCATAACTAACATCCCACTGCCCAAATTGCTGTAGCCTGTCTGTGTAGGCCGGGGGGGTGTTACCCATAGCCATCATTCAGAGGCCTTAGCACAGCATTTGTTTGTGTTTGTCTACACCTGTCCTGCTGGCTGAGACTGTTGTGGGGCATGTGAACCTCCATGACTGGTATGTGTGAGTCATATGGACACACATGTGGCCCAGCACATTTCCTGCAGTGGGTTTTGTTGCCATGTGTAGCTCTGGCTACTATGGTGACATCAGTATTTGTTACAGATCTCATGGTGCCACTATAGATGTCTACTATCTGCTGGCATCCCATTCAGCCACCCAATTCCCTTGCATGCTCACATCCATACCATAGATACAAGTAACAACACATACTACTCCATTCTGCAATTTTAAGGAGAGTGACTTACCTTGTGGGTGTGCCAGTATTGATGATGGTGCTGGAGGACTGCCTATGTTGGATGCACATAGTACACTCCCTATACATGGGTGAGCACAGGTAGTGTCATGTTTGGCATCTCTTTTACTGTATGTGCAAGTCAGAGAGTAGTGTCATTCCCTGGGTCCCTCCTGTGTCAGTGCATGTGCTATGTGTTGCCTCTTTGCCAAGGCCAGGGTATACTGGGCATGCCTCCTTCTGCCTGTTGGGGTAGGCTCTGGTTGTTCCTCCTGAGTCACTCTGTACCTGTGCAGGCCTTGGCAATGGTGGAGGGCTGTGTGGGCCTGCCCCATGCTGTCCCTGCTGTAGCTGTTTCCGCAGGATCATATTGTGTAACATGGCACATATGCTGACAATTTGAGTACATGTAGCTGGGAAGTACTGCAAGGCTCAACTGGATGTGTCCAGGCACCAGAACTGTGACTTGAGCATCCCAAACACATGCTCTAGTACAACTCTGGTCTGTGCATGTGCCCTATTATGGAGTTCTTGTTCGGGTGTGTGTGCATTTCTGATGGGTGTCATCAGCCACTGCTCCAGTGCGTAACCACCATCCCCCACTAGGTTACTGTAAGGGATGTCCCCACTGGCAAATCTCTGGTACAGCTGTGTCAGATGCCAGATGTGTGAATCGTGATAGCTTGCAGGGCAGCCAGCACACACATTCATTATAATGCCCTGGGGATCACACACAAGCTGGCAGTTGATGAAGGGGAAGCCCTTGCGATTGATGTAGACCCTACCCCACTCACCAGGTGGTGCTTTGATGCCTATGTGCGTGCAGTCTATAGCACCCACTACCTCAGGATATTCTGCTATTTGGTGGAAGAGATGCATATTGCTGGCCAATGCCTCATGGGTGTAGGAGAAATATACGTGCTTACCAGCATGTGCTGACATGGCATCCAGGAACTGGTGGAGTACCTTGGATGCTGATGCCTGTGAGATCCCCATTATATCTCCAGATGGCCTTTAGAAGGTACCTGTCGCTAGTATTCTTAGGCCTACACGTACCTTGGTATCCACTGGAATGGGTTCCCCTCTGTTAGTTCTGTGTCAGGCGTGGCCTGCACAGCTCAACAATTTGCTGTAGGAGGTCCCTGTCCACCCTATAGTGCTCCACTATCTTCAGCTCATGTAACCCCTGGTAGGTTTCCCTGGGTCTGTACACTCTTCTCCATCTCCTCACTGTGGGTTGGTCAATGGCATTCTCATCCTCACCACCCTCAGCCTCTTCCACATGTTGATGTACGATAGCTATTGCAGCCCTTATCATTTTGTTGTTTTGTTTGTTAAAATTCCACTGCTTGTATACACCGGTGGTGTGGAGTATGTGGGAAAAACCCGAGGGAAATGTGTTTGCATAGTTTATAATAGTGTTCTGGGCTGGTCTGGTCTGCTGCCTGTATAATTGGCTGATTCTGATACATTTCACCTGCCAGCTATAATAGTTCTCTTAGATTACCTTCCTACTGCTGTTTTCCCTTCCCATTGCCTTCCTGTTTAAGCCCAGGGACATGCCACATAAACACAGTACTCAAATGTGCACAGAGCTGCTATTTCCTGGTTATTTTTTTTTCCTTTAAAAGCTGGTGCGCTGCATGCACAGCCACTTAGGCAATGTAAAGAGTGCTAGGGAGCCTCAGACGCACCCCCTTGTGTAGCTCTGCTAAGCTAAGGGCAAACTCGAGCCACAGGGCTCCAATCTGCTTACAGTATGCCTGACCCCCCCCATAATGTCAGCTAACTCCTAGGCTTGCACCAAGCTATTCCTGCTCTTACATTGTTGGGTGCTGACTAGCATGAGGGGGAAATCTGGGATTCAGTATCATTCCCCTCATTTGCATAGGATTGCCTGCTGATGCATAGTTACAGGTCCCACACTGAGCCTCCCCCCTTAGCAACCACTATTCACTGGCCATGTTGTCTTCTGCCTGCCATTGAGTATAATGGAAAAATAGTGAATGCTTATTTTAGGGTTTTTATTTTATTTTTCGCCCGATCCTGTTTGCGCGCCGCTGCCCTACGCCTAAACAGCAGAGCTCGGCTAAAAAAATAAAAGTAATTTTTTTTATTTTTGCAACTGTTTTCCATACCAATGGCCATATATTTGGCCACTGGCATGCTTTCTACATAATATCCACCCTTTATTTGGAGCTGTCATGGCTCCATTTTGTAGTTTTCAGCAATGTACTCGTTTATTAACTGAGTACATTTCTGTAGGTTACACTAGTCCTGCACGGCCGGTTTCCAGCATCCTGGATCGCAAAATCACCTCATTTGCATGGTTTTCACCTACAAATGGGGTAATTTGCATATAGGAGCTGAGTCTGTGCAGGACTAGTGCAGGAGTGCTCGTGCACGTCCCTACAGCTTATTCCTGGATCGCACAGCAGACATATTGCCTGCTGGATCTCCTGCACTATTCCTTCACACCGTGCAGGGCTTGCTGAATCTGGGGGACTGTTTATAAAATTAAATGTTATAGTACTGATTAATTTGATTTTTTTTATCCAAGATGTTTAAAGCAAATGCAACTTTTATTGACTGTATTTTTATTAGATTAGATATTCAGTCTATTTACCTCTGCATTGAATGGACATCAGAATATTTAAACACACTATTTCATTAAACAATAACATTGTGCCCTGTGATTTTTTTTTAGAGATGGCACTAAAAAATAATATTTTTCTATATGAGAATGATATTTACAGGCAGACTTGGGGGGTTGGTATTGGAGCTGTTTGCACCCCCGCATTTGCCAATATTTTTTAGCATGTTGGGAAAACAAAATCTTGAGCAATTTTGAAAGGTTTTGGAAATGTTACTTTTTATGGCCATTACACTGACAATTTCTTTATCGAGTGGCAGTGGTCTGCAAAGTTTCTAAAGAAGTGGATTGGGATATTAAACAATACCGCATTTTTTGTTAATTGTAAGTAACCACAACAATAAACAAGTTATCATTCTTTGAATATTATGATAGACTTTGATAATAACGAAATGGCAAAAATGAACTAAACACATATTTACATGTCTAGCCATCATTTTATGTACTTGGAGCACAGTATAATTAAAAGTCAGAAGTCAAAGCATATAAGTCTAGTGATGAATTTAGAAGGGAAATGATAGAATTATCGAACAAGTTCAACATCAGAGAATATTCTGATGGCATAATCAATTCCATCTCAGAATAAATATCAGAAGGTAGAAATAGTTAATTTAACCCTGCTTTTATTCTCGCAATGTAACCACAAGTAAGACAAAACTTTTGAGACAGCTCTCTCTCTCTCTCTCTCTATATATATATATATATATATATATATATATATATATAGTTGTAACAGAGTATTAGGGAGTTTGTTAAATCCAACTGAAATGTTATTAAAGGCAATAGATAACTTGTCAAGGTACTAGAAAGTCCATGCTTTGTGAATAAGAAAGCTAGACATGTTAGGAATCTATTAGAAAGTCAAAGCAATGAAACGTTTATAAAGGCTTTTTATAAAAAAGAAAGATTAAATGCAGGGCTTATAGGCAATGTAGATATATTTTAGAGGGATCATTATTGATTTGTCAAATCTTAACAAGGCAGTTTATGTTAAGGTTTGTTTTAGTAGAAGGGGTAGTGATTATAAGACTTAATTAGAAGATAAAAATAAATCTATCGGCAGTTACCATTGGATGTCAATACCCCTCCCCCAGGTTAAATGATCATATGATAACATATTATTTACTTTTTGGAAAAGTGTAAGTTACATGATCATGTGACTTGGTCAGGTGATGATGGATAATATATCTATGGAGGGTTCAGGCTCCTAGGCAGTGAGATATTTTTCTGCGGTATATTTGGTTGGGGACAAATGGCTGAATGACATTTAGCTGCAGGGACATACAGCTGTCACAGATTCTCTGAGGGCAAAGAGAAGCATGCAGCTCCATTCCCACATCTTCAATAAACAAGTGTATGTGGGCAGGAGAAGTAAGGTCTGTTGTTCTTGCTGTACAGCACATGCTTATATAAGTACAATATGTAAAACTATGCTACAGCATGGATGTCATAATGCATGTTACTGTTGTCACACTTATGTTCCAGTATGTCTTTTAGGTAATGTTCCTCAAACCCTGTGATTAGGGTAATAGTCTACGCACACCATTAATAAAGAGACTACCCATCATGCACTGCATTTTCACTGCCACTGACATGCCCACTGGGTAGTTAGCTGCTGTTGCCTGCCATACTGCCTGCTATATCTGTCTGCCTTGGGGGCCATGGGCATTATTTTCTCCATGTGCTTTGGGTTATCAAAGCTGAGTGCATAGCAGTAAATACTTCTCTTTGCCCACAGAGAACCTATAACAACCATATGCCTCCACAGCTGAATGCCATTTCAGCCATGTGTCCCCAACCAAATGTACCATAGGGAAATTTCTCCCTGCCTAAGAACCTGAATCCCATTTCCCCTCTTTTCCCACTTCCGCTATTTATTTAATTGAATCATCATCTCTCTTTTACCTCTACCCTACATTAACCCTTATCAATATTGTTCATCTTCTTGCCATTATATTTGCTTAAGTTTCAACTCTTGTAACAAAACAGATGTCTGCATCTAAACTAATGTCTTTCAGCTTTTCCTGGTTAGGGGTCACCACAATGGAACTCCGGTCCGCTAATGATTGCCAGTAGATTTTTACTGTGCCAAGGTGCCAGCCCGATGCTCAACCTTCAAAAAAGGCACACCCATTCACGCACGCACCTACATGCATGTCTTTAATCTAAATTCCTTCAATGAATAATCAGTTTTCTCCCTTTAAAAAAGAGTTGAAAGTTCCATTGTATTTCCCGACACAGTCTTGATTTTACCTCTTTTATGTACCTATCTTCCAATTCCTCTGTCCTGAAGCTGTCCTTCTAGGAGAGATAAAACACAACAAGTAGGTATGCTTAATGCACTTGGATGACTTGGAATGAATGGTGACCCCCTTCACCCCCACACCACACATACATTATTTCATGATATCAAGATCTGTTTTGTCCAGAACTTATTCATTACATGAAATTGTCAGATGAAGAGAAGTATGCTTCAGTGTTCTGTGCTATTTATCATATGCTAGTTATGATGTGGTTATGTGACTACAGAGTTGGGCTATTTAACTTACAGGTGGGTTGGGGTTGTAAAGGAGGCAAAGCTGCCCTTTGAAATGTATATTTAATTTATGTCCTTCTCTGTTTGTGTGGTGTGTGTGTGTGTGTGTGTGTGTGTGTGTGTGTGTGTGTGTGTGTGTGTGTGTGTGTGTGTGTGTGTGTGTGTGTGTGTGCATTTTTCTGATGCATGGGAAATTTAATTAATTTAGCTTTGTTATTGTGATTATGTACTGTTAAGCTGTATTTTATACTAGTTACCTCAAAGGTGATCTATTCAGTTATTACATTTGTACTGAATTGCATTTCCAGTCATATGGTTCTGATTAAATAAATTGCAAATACATGAGGTTCATTCATCTACCAAGAATCCTTTCTGCTTTCATGTTCACTAACACAGTTCATGGGTATTCAAAAATCTCATTTCACTCTGACACATTTCTGCATGAGTAGTTCCCATCTCTTTCACAATCCAGTTTTGCAGTCCATATATGCCACTATATCCAAAAACTGCATGATGTGATACACTGATATCTACTGGGTCCCCAATTTGGTCCCAATATTGCAAACTAAAGACATTCAGGTATAGGACACTGAGGTCCCTTCTGCTGCACTTACTCCCTCTTGTGCTATTCAATCTAACTTAAGCAAGCTTTTTCATTTGCTCAGAGATGTTGCATTTTGAATCTCCATATCTCTAGCCAAAATGTTTTGCAAACATGTAGACAATGATGTACTTTAGATTATGCTCACTTGCACATTTCACATAATGTTCAGCTGTCATACAGGTCAGACATTTGTCAGGGTGCCTGTTAACTGTTATTGATTTTCAGGGATATCCCAGATTTTGACTAAAATCTTGTTTTAGCCCAGCTAAGATTTCTGATTTTATAGCCAATCATTAGTAAGTTCAGTAAACAAATGCTATCAAACATTAAATTTAAAGACTTGTTATTCTTCAAGAATTGCAGTTTAATGCAGATTCTCTTATTCTCATAATGATTTATATAAATATTACAGCTATTTAAAAAAGTTTTATCTTCCCCCTTCACTGGTACCCTTTCAGGTCAATTTATAAATTAATTTTGGATTTCTTGTACATCATCTGTTTATATTTTATGTGAATACTTCCTTCTTTCACATATGTCTGAAACTATTGACCCAATTCAATAATATTCAGAAACAATACCTGGGAATTTTGCTATATAAAAATTTGTGGGTGTGACTCTACTCTTGGATTTTTTTATTCATATGCACTACCCTTTCCTCTGCCCCAGTGCTCGATGTGTAACGTCTTAAATCGTTATTGCCAAGAATGTCTGTTGGTGCATTCCCTAACATTCTGTAAACGTAAGATGCACACTCTCATATCACCAGCAGGGTTGCTATCCCAACTTAGCACACCACCATTCTCTCTGGATACATGTGCCAGTAAGATATCACTGCCTTTCCTATCCATTCTTCCAGTCAGCTCCTCGAGTACCAGGCCCACTAGTCAAACCTGTGTGAGCTGGGTCACAGTCAGGACGCTCTCACTTTGTACCATACCTAATTTATACCCATCTGGAATAATGTCTGTGTTCTAATGTAAATGTTCTGGAACAATAAATAGAGACACTATGTAATATAGGATGAGGGCTATACTATAAACTAATCAACAGAGAAAGAAACATTCAAGTGTGAGCAGTGTGAACTGCAGAATTATGAACAAACTGGACTGAAGAACTACAAAAACACTTTTAACACGTGACACACATCCATCCCTGAATGTGTCATATATCAAAGCACTTCAAAAGACTAGGCAGTATGGATTTCTGTACTATATATTTGACCTACTTTGAATGCATCACCACTTTGCATACTCTGCTCATTCTGCATGTAGAAACATGAAAGAGGTTTGGTGTCTCTTGCTGAACTTAGTTACACTTCAGTCTGAAATCCTTTTGGCAATTTAAGAATAAAATAATTAAGCAACATCAAAATGTTTTGCAGTGTTTCCAATGTTCCTTGCATGCCAGTACACTTTGTAACAGTAGAACATCAGGAAATGTAGCTGCAGGATTATATAATACATACTGTACATTTCTGGACTTGGTACAGTGCCAGGATATGTGGATGACTGCTTGCCTGCCATGGAACTCCAAGTAGCAACACACTGCTTAGTGTTCTGAGTAGGAAAGTGTAGGTTGTTTGTGAGTGATCTGGTGAATAACTTTACATCTCTGTATTTTAGAGTTGTGATCTAGTGCTACCTAGACCCCCCCAGGGACAACAGAAATGCTTTGTTAACTTTTATGCATTGTGATATTACTTTAGTGGTCGATTCATGTACCTATCCCTGTGTTTCTTTACTTACATACTGGAATCCCATACTGTCTTGCTAGGCCACGTGCATCTTACAAATGCTGTCATACTGGTGTGAGTCTTTAGGTAGACAGTATTTCACATGTCTTACAATCGTACACAAATCTTCCACTCTACAGATGCAGCCACCATGTTGTATGTGGACTTCCTGCATCGATACCTGCATGCTGTTTAAGCAACGTACATAAGCATGGTATACGAATATATACTAGTGAACCTCAAACAAATCCTTATAAGCTGTTGAAAGACCACAGCAAGGACACTGATTTGTTGTAATCCCACATTCCTACGCATGTTTAACTGTAAAGTCTGACCACGGCAGTTCTCCAGTCATTGGGGTATAGGTTACTTCACACAACTTGCATAGTTGAACAGCAACATATTGTTGTTATGATGGGGGGTGAGTGGTTATGCACTTGGCATGGCAAATAATCTCTGTAGACTTGTAATATATTCAGGAGGTAGTCCTCCTTAGAGAATGTTATATCTGTATGCATACCCAGCTAGTTTGCATCTTCCTGAAGAGTTCAAGTACATGCAAGTAACACAGAATTTCTCTCTGGTCCCACATTTTTATTTGAGTATATGTTGTGCAAAAACACTTAGGTCAGACTCAACATATCAGCGATGTAAACAAGCCTTGCATGTAGGCAGGTTTTAGTAAACCCAGAAAGCATCTTGAAAG
The DNA here is from genome assembly GCF_019279795.1 of Protopterus annectens. Classification (NCBI taxonomy): domain Eukaryota; kingdom Metazoa; phylum Chordata; order Ceratodontiformes; family Protopteridae; genus Protopterus; species Protopterus annectens. The sequence continues at coordinate 695,859,423 of NC_056744.1, forward strand.
GGAAGGAGAGAAAAATAAAGAAAAACAGTCTCATGAAAAGCAAAGAAACACTGTTGATAAATACAAAATCTGGTGGAAGTAGTGTAATTTAATTTAATTTAGTTCATTCATTTGGTAACAGTGTTAAGTGAACTGGTCTATCCCAGTCCTTTTTCAGCCACGACCCAGTAGAGAAAGCAGGAGAAAATGAAACATATGCAGGCAGTTTAGAATAGCCAATCAAACAGTATATTTTAGGAGCTAGAAGGAAATCAGAGTAGCTGGAGAAAACCCATGCAGACATAGAAAGCACATGCAAACTCTGCAGTAACCAGAAGTCAGAAATGAACACTGGATCTTAGAGTTGCAGTGCATAAACTTGACAAAATGGGTCATTAGAAGCAATGTTTAGGTACATCAAAAGGCAATAGAATAACTCAACTGTGCAACAAATTAGCAATAGAATAACTCAACTGTGCAACAAATTAGAGATACATAAAATATTACACAAACAGTTTTGGAGACTGTGCAAACGCTGGTAAGAGGTGGGTAGGGCCATGACTAAATGACACACTGCAGTTGCTACATGTAATGTATTTGGCATATGAGCTAAATCCCTACAAAAGCACATTTCCTGACTAAATGAAATCCTGCTAAGAAAATTGGCTTACATTATGCCAGTTGTGCATGTAAATGACTTGTGCAAAAAGATTCAGATTATTTCCATAACAAAAGATGATTTGTCAGAAATGTAAAATTAAATGTTTTGCTTTTAAGCATAATATATGAGTATATGTAATTTCATGTTAACACTATATGCCTATATGAACCATTATGTTATTGGAGCAAACTGTTGAAAGCTTCAAAGTGTTTTCTGTTATGAGAAGATGTTAAAACAGTAATCATAGTTTCATAGTTTCATAGTTTAGTACTAGGCTATCTGCCCTGGGGCATTTGTAAGCCTAGTCATAGTGATGTGGCTTTCGCTACCCCATGAAATGGTACAAAAATGCACAAAAATGCACAGAATAGATTTAGAATACTGTGCCTCTGTCTAGTAGTGACACAATGAAGGCCCCCTTATATAATAGAATTAGTTTACTGTGCCCCTGTCTAGCAGTGACACAGATGTGACCCCTGGGGTAAACTTACGATCTCCCATCCACTCATCAAGATTTCTCTTGAAGAGAGTCAGTGAGGGGCTCTGCCTAACATGAACTGGGATCTTGTTCCAAAGCATGGGAAGCCTCTAGGTTATGAATCTATCCCTCCAGCATGTCCTATTCATACTTGTGCCGAGGTTTAAGTCTTTAGCTCTCGTGGTCCTGGTGGATTTGGATTTTTTGAGGTGGAGCATGTCCATCAGATCCTGATTGGACATGGCCTTGTACGTCAGGCAGAGATCACCTCTGAGCAGGCGGTATGCTACTGAATAGAGCTGGAGTTTCTTTAGTCTGGCAGAATAAGACATATGTTGGAGACCCTTGATCCTCTTGGTGAGGTACTTTTGTGGTCTCTCCAGCTGTTGCAAATGCCGGGTGAGGTACATGCCAAATGGGGCATTGTACTCAATCATGGGTCTGATGAGGGAGGAGTATAGGGGTACAATGACATCCGTGGATCTGGATGTGAATCCCTTCATGATGAGGTGTGCAAGGTAGAATGTTTTTCTAACCACTTTGGCAACGTGGGTGTCAAATGAGAGGTCGCTGTCGACTTGGGTCCCTAGGTCTCTGATTACTTTTTCTGTACTCAGTGGGTTGCTGTCTATGTGATAATTTGTGGGTACTTTGTTTTTCCCAAAGGGGATGACTATACATTTTTTGGCATTTAGTTTAAGGCCGTGACTCCGGCACCAGTTGTCCATTTCTGTGAGGCCTTTTTGTAGGATGTATGTGTCCGCTGGTGTATCGACTATGGTGCCTAGTTTGCAGTCATCTGCAAACTTTGTCAGCCACAACCCTCCCATGTTTGCTTTAACATCTAAGAAATAAATGCCGAACAAGAGGGGTCCCAGGACATCCCTGTGGGACACCACTTGTGACTGGCTTTGAGTCTGACATTGCTCCAGCGATTTTAACTTTATGGGTTCTGTCCTTTACCCAGTTTGCAACCCATCTAGTGACATAAGGGTTTACGTTTAAGCTGGTGAGCTTATCTATGATGCCTGAGTGGGGTATTGTGTCGAAGGCCTTAGCCAAGTCCAGGTAGGCTGTATGGACTGCTTTGCCCTCATCACTGGCTCTAGTGACTGTTTCGAAAAAGTCAACCAGGTTCAAAAGGCAGGATCTGCCCTTTACAAAGCCGAACTGGGTGGGGTCAAGTGTCTGTAGGTCCCCTATGTCTCTGTTTATGAGTTCCATAATGATTCTTTCCATAGCTTTGCAGACCAGGCTGGTTAAGCTTATGGGGCGGTAGTTCCCAGGGTCTGTAGAGGTACCCCCTTTGTGGAGTGGGACCACTGTTGCTGTACGCCAGTGTTCAGGTACATATCCTGTAGTAAAGCTAAGGTTAAATAGCATTTTTATGTGCGGGTTTAGCTCCTCTTGGAGTTCATGTAGCACGCAACCCGGGATACCATCAGGTCCCATTGATGCTGTGTTTTTAGCTTTGTTGAGGGCGGTTCTCATTTGGACATCTGAGATGACAGGGATATTACATTCAGCTGGGATAAGTATTTCTTCTTTTGGGGGTGAGGGAGGGGAGAAATTTGCACTGAACCTGTCAGCCAGAATGTTGGCAATATCTGTGGGTTCAGTGTATTTTTTGTTGTTGTGAACTAACTCTGAGCATATCTGAGGGTTTCCGCCCAGGTTTCTAACATAGCTGAAGAAGACTTTGTGGTTATCTTTAGTGTCCTTAGCGATTTTTCTCTCAAAGTTGGCCTTGGATGTTTTTATGAGAGAACGTAGTTTTCTGCTAATGTTGATCAGAGATGTCTTCCCTTTATGGGATTTTGCTCTGTCGTGCAGTAGCTTCCTTCTTTTGTTATACAATTTGTTAATGGCTGAGGTCCACCAGACAGGACGCTTGCCTTTGGTGGAGAGGGACTTGGATTTATTTGGGATTGCATGATCCATGCATTCTTGGAGATGTCCATAGAAAGCATTTGTGAAGGATTCGGCATTGTGGGATGTGGTATCCACTGGCCCAGTGGGCTTAAAGGATACCATCTCAGTCTTAAGAAGAGTGAAGTCTGCTTTTGAGAAGTTTTTCACTGCGGTCTTTTGTGCTGGGGTGGAGGTGGGATATGTATATCCAGGGTGATTAGTTTGTGGTCAGATCTCACTAGTGAGGGGTATACTGGAGCATTTTGTCCCCATGTTTGTGATGATCAGGTCTAGTATATTATCTCCCCTAGTGGGAGAGGTGACTAGTTGTTCCAGTGCATTTGAATTTATGAATTCCAGGAACCTTTGGGCTAGGGTGTTAGGCTAGAATAATGTACCCAATCTATGTTTGGGTAGTTGAAGTCTCCCAGTATGATGGTATTTTGTGATACATTCATATCCTGCAATGTCTTCAGGAAGGCTGAGTGGGGTTCCTGAGATTGGGAGGGTGGTCTGTAACATGCTACCAGCTGTATAGCAGTTTTGCCTATGGTTAGTTGCACCTTAATGGTCTCTGATGCTTCATGTGTTGCTACTAACCTGGAGGTGTGGGTGTCCTTGATGAATATGGACACTCCCCCTCCCTTTGTGGTTCAGCCCGGGTTTTGGGGCAGAAAAGCATGATACTAGGTATAGCCTGGTAGTGCTGGGGTGCTCTCAGGAGCCTTGAACCAGGTTTCAGTTACTGCACAGACATCGATGTTCTCCATACTGAGGAGTGCATTGAGTGCCTGCATCTTGAGATTTAGACTTCTGGCGTTGAGCAGCATTACCCTTAGTTTTTTTTCATTTTTGTTTTCTAAGGAGGTGGGTTTGTCTTTTGAACCTTGCCTAAAAAAGGCACTATGGGGGTGGCAAGAGCCTTGGCCAATATCTGGAAGCCCAGTGGTGACAGGTGCAAGCCGTCCCTTATGAAGCAGCGTGGCTTGTCCAACATGTCATCCCAGGCAGACAGACATTGGATCCCCTTAGAATGACACCAGTACTTGAGCCAATTATTAAAGCTCATCATCTTGTCTTTGTACTGTGGCATCATTCTTGGTGAGGGCAAGATGCTGCTCAGGGTCAGGGTCATACCAGCCTGGGCTACATAATCAGAGAGCTCCTCTATGTCTCTTTTCATGTAGTCCAGGGAGGTACGTCTCAGGTCATTCACGCCAGCATGGACAATGACGGAGTCATGTTTGTACTTTCTTTGGAGTGACCTGAGTGCGTGTGTTATGTGGCGGATCCTAGCTCCCGATAGGCAGCTCACAGTCACCCTCTCCTTGTTCAGCCTGGTAAGCGGGACATCAGTGTGTCTGACTATAGAGTCACCTATTACTAGTGTATCAGGCATGGTGTTTGGCCTTAAGGGCTGTGATTGGTTGACACACTGATTTATTGAAGTATGTGTTGCATATGTTTTGTTTTGAGGTGGTGGATTTTTGGATGTCTGCTTTGGGAGCCTCTGTTGTTTTGGTAAGTTTTTTATTAGAGCCACCGAGTATGTCTTTGTGTTTTTATGTGTTTGGTTTGCAGTTGTGGTAGGTCTATGTGGGACTGGGTTTGTTGTGTGTGTGGTTACCATCTCCTCCTGTCTGGTCATGCCAGCCCTGAGTTGAGAGAGTTCAGCCTCCAGTTTGGCTATATAGTTGCATCTCTCACATGTATTTGTGTTTGTTGGGAGGAGGAGAGGGTTGTCTGTGTACATGAGACAATTGTAGCATTGTCTCAAGATACCCAGATTAACCAATTGAACTGGAGAGGACGCCAGCAATCTACCACTCGACATGCTAGAACAGTATAAGTGAGTGTTGTGCCTTTAAGGGAAGTGGATATTCACAGGGGTGGTAGGTGGATGTAGTGCTTACTTAGTACGAGAGTGCTTACTTAGTAGAGAAGTTTTGAGAACAAGTGCTAGGCTTATAATATAGCGAGTAGTCTGATTATACTAATAGTAGAGCTTCCTTAAGGGAAAATTTGAAGAGCAGACTTGGCAGAGCCAGAAGAAGTTTAATCTTGTTTAACCGGCACTGCGCTATGCGCACAATCGCGCAAAGCCACGCAAACAGTATGTACAAAGTATAGGTATATGTTTCTGTTTTTATATATTACCAATTGCTGTTGCATGGTTAGGCAGGACCAATGATATATGTAAATGCAAATCAGCAGTTTGGGTCAAAAAGACATACATGCATTCTGGAAAGCCTAAAAAGTATTTGGGTGTGGCACCTCAATGAATTACATAAAGACAGACCTTGTTGGCTGTGTATTCATTTTTCATGTCAGTACTGAAGGGTGGCAAATGTATGGACAAAGCTGAGTCATACTGTGCTTATAACAATATAGATAACATAAAATAAGTCTCACCCTTTACTTAATGATGTTGGATTTAGTATAATTTGATGGTCCTAGAAAAGCCTATGTCTCTGATTTTACAAGATCATAATCTGCATTTAGAAACAGTCTGCATTCTACAGAAGACTGGGCAAAATATCTGACATGATATGGGGGTGGGGGTGATTCATAAAAGTTCATAAATTTTTTTTTTCAGGAACATTTACATATGATGCATGTAGGCAGCTTGTTGAGGATTACCCATGCAGATAAATTCTTATATATATTGCTTCTACTGAGTCAAAGCAATTCAGAGAACCTATGGCCATGTTAATACATGGAAAGGGTTCAGAAGTAACTGTGCATGCACAACAGTAATTTCCAGACCGCACCATTATTCACAATCTGAAAAATGTAATGAATTGATACATGGGTAACAGAGCACGGATAAGACGAGTCAACATAGGTGTGTTCTCATGCTTAAAAAAAGGGCTTAGACAATAATAAACTCACACTGGTCAGACAGGATTCCATATGGGTAAATTATACACAGAGAAAGCATGGTAAATAATAAGAGTGCATACTTACTGCAACAGATCTGTTATCCATAGGAAAAAAATCATAATTACATTTCTGTTTCACTCATTACTAGGAACTAAAGATCCTCTACTGAAGAATATGGTTAAATAATGTACAAATAACAGTGTGCAAACACTGTCATAACTAAAAAGAGTCCAAAAGCACAACTTGGCATTCATCAGAACATAAAAAAATCCAATAAACGTCTTACAAAAGCATTCTCACAAATGGTTCTACTCCGACAAATTCAAGAAATCTTTAATACTAAGTTAAGAGCTTTCACTTCTAACAGCAGACTTCTTCAGAACAAATTACATATGACAATTCATATCCTATTTAAAAAATCATTACTCAAGTTAACACATTATAAAAAATGTACTTTAAAAAACAATTACACTTATTTAAAACATTGTAGTTTCAATTTCAATAAATATTTAATGCTTAAGAAACCATTTAGAACTGGCAGATGTCCTACATTTAAATTAATTTGCCATCTTAATTCTTTATATTCCAATAATGTGGAAATGTCCCCTTCCTTATTATCAAAATACAATTATTCGTACTTGCGGAACTACTTATTCTCACACACACACACACACACACACACACACACACACACACACACACACACACACACACACACACACACACATGCACACACACACACACACACACACACACACACACACACACACACACACACACACACACACACACACACACACACACACACACACACACACACACACACACACACACACACACACACACACACACACACACACAAAACTTTGTTATATACCTCAGACATGTACACAGACACATACACACACAGGCAGACACACACATAAACAGCTCTGCAATACCTGGATATATTCACAGTATAAGACCTGACCATTGCATAGGGGTGAATTAATGTGTGCTGTCAACATGCGGTGTACACTTTGTCTTCTCTGAGAAAAAAATAACTTTGTAGACTGATTCTGTGAATCACTCTGCTGAGTTATTCTAGAGCCAACTCATATGGCTAATTAGCATTAACTGCTCTCTCAGACTGCTGTATTTGGAGGTGACTTCTGCAGTGATATTAATCTCCATTCTACAACCATGTCCCAAGTTAACCTAAGTTGGGAGAGAGGTTTGTGAATTGCTCAGGCTTACTGCAATGCAGAAAGCTTCAGAGTTAAGGCTTCCATATTGTAGCAGGCCTTTTAGAATACCTGGGCCTGATTACTTTTTATGATCAGTTTTAATATAGGTTCCATTGCTAATATAAAAATATGGGGCCACAGACAGCCTTTCCTAATGCTGTTTTATTAAAACAAATCTTATCGATGACCTGTCATTAATAAAAAGAAGAGCTTTAGCTTAAAATGGATATTTTTATTATATTGATGAACTGTTCAGTGAAGTTAATTTGTAGGTTTTTTGAGATAAAGTTCCTGTTAATTACATTTAAGCTTTCTGTGCATCATCTGTAAAGGAAGCTTTATCATAGTTTTATCATAGTTAAGAGCTTAATTGGAAACAATATTGTGCAGAACCAAGTGTTGAAGAGTTTGTAATATTCACCCTGAAATGATATTGTACTAAAAGGGAGAAACTAATGATTTGATTTAAGTAAGTAGAAATTATTTATTACTAAGCAACAAATTCATAATGCATATTTTATAGAGATATAGACATATACATTGTTACTAATTTACCGTTTGTTCATTAAAAATTAAGATTTGTTTTTAATTTTGATATCTTACTAGTTTCCTCCTGGGGACTGCATATAAATGAGTTATCTGAAGAAAAAAAAACAAGCTAGGTTTTTTGCTATCAAAATCCAGTGACGTGTTGTCATTTTAGACGTGTTAGTTGGTTCTGTAATGGTATTGTGTAATCTGAATATCAACACTGTGATTCATGAATGCCTAATCATGCTAAGCTTTTGTACATATCAAGGAGCGATGAGCAGGGAGTTTGCGATTCAAGAAACAGCTGTACATATTGTGGCTGGCTGCAAAACAAGAGGTAGTAGTAACATATGCTAATGATTGCAGTAATGAGCTATGGTATATGGTAATGAAGTAAAAAAGTGGCAGAGGGATACAGAAACATACAAAACACACACCAACGTCACACACTTGATTTACCATTGGGAAATAGTGGACATCTGCTGACTCTATCAGAGGCCCCCTGGGAATCATGCAGAACCCATCCCAGAAGATACCAAGGCAGGTGTAGTTTTATGTATTTAAGTTACAAGGACTTCTCAGTAGCCTACAGAGGATACAGCGGGAGTTTCAAAGGCATCTACCTCAAGAATACTGCTCCAGTTCCTCGATGCAATGCTTCAACATGTGGGAAAACATATCTGGTTCCCATGTACTCCAGAGGACAGAGTTAATACCATGCAAAATTCTATGTAATAGCTCAATCTATTGACATACTGGGGACCATAGACTGCATACACATTGAAATAAAGGCCCCACCTGGTGGACAGGGAAGGAGTTATGTGAACAGAAACTGGTATCACTCCATCAACTGTCAGGTGGTCTGTAATACAAAATACATCATCTGTAATGTGTGTGCAGGCTACCCAGGCAGTCTCTATAACTCATACATATGGCACATGTGTGACCTGTGCCTAAGGTTTGCAAGGGGAACTTCCCAGAAGGACATCTAGTGGGGGATGCAGGATATGCCTTAGAACCTTGACTCATGATTCCAATGAGAAACCCAAACAGCCCCACTGAGCAAGGTTACAACACCACAAATGCACAGACTAAAATATCATACAGCATGTATTTGGGCTGCTCAAATCTTGGTTCTGCTGTCTGGATACATCTTGAGGTGTTCTGTAGTATGACCTGCCACCTTTGCCAAAATGCTGACTGTGTTTGTCATCTTACATAATATATTACTTTGAAAACAATTGCAGAAGGGTGCCCCTGTAACAGGTACTGGGGTTTCCAGCATGACAAGCAGCAGTATCTGAAACAGATGAGGGGCCAGAGAAAGAACCAGCATCAGCGGCTGATCATGGCAGGCAGAGGCAGGCACAACACTGGCTAGAGGTAACAAATTGTACATACACTTGCCACTTGATTAACGTAAGAGCTCAGTGGATACAAACCATAACATTGATGCATACAAACAAACAGTAACATTGATGCATGCAAACAAACTATACTCTTGATTCCCCTTGTATTGCTTAACTATTGTTAACATCAGCTATAAGCAATTCCTGGCTAGGACAGTGTCAGGAGCAGTAGCAAAAGTGTGTAATCAACATGCTGTGAGGAAATAGTACAATATATAAACAGAAGCATGTAGAAATTAAAAGTCTTTGATACTGACACAGGAATGTTATAACACTAACTGATAGAGTCAGCAAAGTACAGGCACCAGTGATGATGCATTCAAACAAAACAGAGTACTGCTTCCCTTTGCATCTTCTGGCTACTCAGTGCATCAGACATAATAAGCCCATGGCAAACATTCCCACAGGAAGTAGAGTAATCTCAACTTCATTTGCACAGGTGAGTAAGAAAAATATCCATAGAACTATCACTACATAATGTAAGCATAAATTAAGACACAAATACTTTGCAGTTGTACAATACAAAGAAGCATTTTTGCCTAACCCATGCATTGCCTAGTCACTATGTACATCAGACATAAACGGCAAGTGAGGCACCCCCTTCCAGAGGGCAGGGCACTCTCAGCATCATCTGCACAAGTGGATGTGCAAGATATCCTACAAAATATTACTGCTGCTACAAAGGAACATAATCCTAATAGACAAAAATTGAAAATTATTACATATCCGAATTAAAACAAGACCTTTGACTAACCATGCACTCTCTGGCCACATGGTGTATTAAACATAGTCAACCCTAGGTCACAAAGTGTGCAAAGAGCAGGATACAGATTTGTGTGTGTGTCATGGTCAATGTAAGGTGTAATATGTTAGGATCTGCAGTGACACAGCCACAAGATTTGTACCAGCACTACACCCTGACATCCTGGACAGGTGTGAACCATGGATGGTAGAGAATCAGCTTCATCATGGATGGCCATGTCCATGTGAACTACCTCATTAGTTAATACCTGCATGCACATAGGACATTTCCATTGTATTATGTGTAGTTTGATGGTTAATGCAGGTGAGATAAAAACTAAAAATGATAAGATCAATTTGTGCAATATACTTTTTATGGAAGTAGGAATGCAATATATGTCATACAATGTCCATGAGAAAAAAATATTTTGGAGAAACTAAAAGGAGGTTCACAGAAAGGCTGAGGGAACATTGTAGGTGTATTAAAAATAAAAAAAATTCAAGCATCCTTTATTTGAACATTTTTATGAGTTTCATAATGCACAAGACAATAGCATGAAGGTAGGCTTCACCTGTGAATATATCAATATAGAAAGGATAGATAATGATTTTAAACAGGCTTTGAGATGTAAAGAAACATGCATTATATTACAATATGATACTATGGCATGCTATGGTCTTAATCAGGAAATATATTCCAGTTCAGTTAACAAATTAGGCTTATTTATGGTTTATGAATGTCACTTAATGTATTAGTTATGTGTTTTTTAAATATTAGTTGTTTTAAAATCTGGGCGTCGGATTTTCATGCCTTGTGTTTATTTATAGAAGAGACTATATAGTCTTTGTCACTTCCCCATGTAGCCAATGTTCCAGAAGGTATATTTAATTAAAGTGGAGTTTTTGAATTTACATAGTATTTATTTTTATGGACTTTGGTTGCTGTTTTTGTACATTATTGAAGTTTCTTAACTCTGAATCACAAGAATTCCCACTTTTTACTGGACTGATAAATGAAATGAAAAATGGAACAATACAAAGCAATTCTGATACATTAAGTTCTCCAAACAGACTTTTTAGATAAACTGAAATATGAAAGGGAACACAGAAGTGACATAGTAACTTAATTAATTCATTTAGACCTCATTTATGAGCAGAGATTTCTGGGGATGTAGCTGAAGAAATTAAGAACTTTAAAAACTTGTTATATGCTGAACAGAATGTTCATTACAATATTGTGAGTTTAAGAAAATATGTGGACTTAAAGATAACACTTGAATGGTTAAGAAAATTTAAATCTCCCTTGCATCTAGAGGAGGAATTTGAAATAGAATGCAGAACAGGACCCTATTCAGTCTAGGGGTCATATTAGCCTTTATTTGTGTGAGGTGCCTACTCCTCGATTAAGGCACTCTTATTGTCCATTTCTGCATGCTTACCTCTAGACCTTTCCAGGCTTGAGGTTGAACAGTTAAAGGTGTACTTCATACAAAACTTTCTAGGAAAGTTATAGGAAAGCTATTCCAGCTTCTTGGGGCTGTAGGGGTTGGCTTAATGATTAAGGTGATTGCCTCATAAATACAAGGTACAAGATTTGATTTTCACCTTTGGGGAAATTGGCTACGTTTAAAATGGTCCACAAGGGCAGCCGGCCTAGTACTTATGTATAAACCATATAGATGAATTCAAGCTACTCATATATGTTTTACAAAATGGGTATAAATTCATATAGCCAGAGACTATAAAAAGCAAGAAATGGTCTCACATGGAATAAAAGAAGATGGCTTGAACAATGTTTACCTAAAGTTTATCTTGAAAACTTAAAATGACTATGGTAAAGAAGATGTTAATTGCAAAAAGAAAAAACATGAATGGGGCTTACGGAATTAAAAAGATACATTTTTTTTCAAAAGTGACAATGGAAAGACAAAAACAAGAGTACAGGAAATGAAACATCACAGCGTTTCATGAAGGATACTTCCAGTATGAATGTTATTGGAAGTGAAACAGATAATTATGGGAAGAATCAACATTGCAATTCTCCGGGTAAAATGCCATTAAGAGATTCCATAAAAATAAATTTTAATGAAAAGGAAACACATTTCAGCCAGACAAATGGAACAACAGGAGCCTTATGAGAAATTGATACACTGACTGATTTGTATTTAACAATCTGCACCAGCAAAAACAGTCCCACACATTTAACAACTTGAATGGCTTTAAGCAACAAGGTATGTCTGGATAATTTCATTGATAGTGATGTTAAAGACTATAGAGACTGTTTAGGCTTGTTTTCAACTTGTGGTCTGACGTTTTTTTTTTTTTTTTTGCTTTGGTCATACATACAGTTAAGTGAATTTTCTAGCATTATGCATACACTGTTGCAAACTCCTGGGTTCTGCCTGATGTGATTCTCAAACAATTTGGAAATCTATCGCTGATTCATAAGTATATTTCTTGGCATTTTCAGAGTTCTGCATTGTCTTACTTTTGCCTGGCTGAAATATTGTTTGCCTGACTGAACTATTGTATATATTTTCTGGCATTGTTTTATGTTTCTCATCTGTCCTGAAACTGCTCACCCCCTATTTCCGAGGTGAAGTTTATAAAACTGGTCTAACAGCTTTTGTGTTATCTGATTGCTTCAAGGCTTGCTGATTTAAAAATAGTTTCTGTTTGTAAATTCTTGCATTCACTGTTGGAAACTCCTGGGTTCTGCCTGGTGTGATTCTCAAACAATCTGGAAATATATCGCTGATTGATAAGTATATTTCTTGGCATTTTAACCTTTCAGAGTTCTGGACTGTCTTAATTTTGCCTGACTGAATTATTGTTTGCCTGACTGAACTATTGTATATATTTTCTGGCGTTGTTTTTTGTTTCTCATCTGTTCTGAAACTGTTTCCCGCTCCCCCCACTCTATTCTTGTAGAGTTGTTATAGTTGGTGGCTTTGCAGTTGCCCGCCCCTACTGTAAATTTGATCTGGGACACCGATCCCAATCTAGTGTTCACCCTACTTAATACAGAGAGAACATTTGAGAAGGCCAACCCACTGAGGTTCTTAACCTCTGCTCCTCCTTCCTCTCTCCTTGCACTTTACTAAAAAAAAAAAAACAAGAAAAAAATGTTGCCTCTTCTTAAAAGTACTTAATTGTATTTATTCTGCTGCATTTATTACTGATTGGTAGTAGCCTGATTAAATTGTAACAGTTATTCTAAGCCTTTTGGTTTAAGCACTTGGGCTTCAGACCAGTTGTTTTACATTGTGGTCTGCACTGTTGTGGCAGGCCAGGTAGCTTACATCCTTCTAAATTGGTAATTGCTGATTGAAGGGTCAGTGTCTGTTATTCTAAAAGTGTATTAGTTCTGGTTTAAGCACTTGGGCTTCAAGCCAGTTATTTTATATTAAGAAGGCTTGTGATCTGCACTCTTGTGGGAGGGAGGTTAGATTCTGCCGTTCAGAGCTGGGAATTTCTGGTTAAAGGATTATTGTGCCTGCTTATTTGAACTGTTTCTTTCTGAAATTGGTGTGCCTTGTTTCTGTGGCATAGACTAGATTCAAGCATGCTGAATCTAGCTTTGTTTGTAAGGGGTTTGTAAGGGTCAGTTTTGAGCTTTTTTACTGGTTAATTGGGTAATTTGTTTAAATCAGTTTGCTAATTTTCTATTGTTATATAAAAATGCACTTTATTCATCTGCTTTTACTGTATTTGTGTTTCTTCCTACTTTATTGCATTTATTTTACTGCATTTATTACTGCTTGTTAGTAGCTTGATTAAATTGTAATAGGTATTCTAAGACTTTGGTTGAAGCACTTGGGCTTCAGACCAGTTGTTTTACATTAAGAAGGTTTGTGGTCTGCACTGTTGTGGCCGGAACTGTAGCTTAAATCCTTCTAAGTTGGGAGTTGCTGATTAAAGGCTTAGTTTGTTATTCTAAGAGTGCATTAGTTCTGGTTTAAGCACTTCTGCTTCGGGCCAGTTATTCTACACTAAGAAGGTGTGGTCAGCACTCTTGTGGGAGGAGAGAGTAGATTCTGCCCTTCTGAGCTGGGAGTTTCTGGTTAAAGGCTTGTTATGCCTGCTTATTTGAACTGTTTTTTTTTCTGAAATTGGTACTCCTTGTTTGCTGAATCTAGTTTTGTTTGCATAACTTGAGTACTAATCCAGGCCATCTTTTTTTTGAGAAGTTTCCCATGCACCCTAGTGGCAGGAGTGTGCAGTTAGAACTTGTCTGATTGATGACTGCTGGAACAGAGCTCAGTTTTTAGCTTTTTATTGGTTAATTTGTTTAAATCAGTTTGCTCATTTGCTACTGTTATATTAAAAAAAAATACACTTTATGCATTGCCGCTTCGCTAGGGTTAAACTATTCCTGGCGCCATAAAGTCTGCTGTTCAATTTTTCCCTTAGAACTAGCCATTTATTTTTAGTTTTAGCACTTAAATCTGTTTCTTTGAGCTCAGCACTTGTTCAGAACTCATTGGAAGCACTAAATACGCTACAAATTACTACAGCACTCAACTTTCCTTACTTGTCTAGAGGAAAACATTTTTTAGTACTTAATAAATAAGCACCTATCCAGGCATGTCTAAGGGTCAGCTCCCAGTATTTTATCCTGTCTACCTGATGAATCTGTGCATCTTGGGGCAATGCAGCAATTGCCTCATGTACACAGACAACCCTCTTTTCCTACCACACAACACTAAACCTGTGAGAGATTGCAGATAGCCAAACTGGAAGCAAAGCTCTTCTCACCCAAGACTGGACTAGACAGTCAAGCAGGGAAGGAAAACACTTGCACCACACCACTCTCATCACATAGTCCCTCAAAACCTACACCACCAAAACACACACATAGTAACACAAAACACACACCTACATTCATGGAGGGTCTCAATAAAAATCTGCTCAAGCAACAGAGACCTCCAAAGCAGAAATGCATGCAACCTTCACCCCCCAACACAACCCAAATGACACATAGCCCACAAGCTCAGTGTGCCACTCAACCACAGCCCATAAGGCATAACAACGCACCCAACACTCTAGTCATAGGTGACTCTACAGTCAGGCACACTGATGTTCCACTCGCCAGGATAAACAAGGAGAAAGTTACCGTCAGCTGCCTGTCGGGTGCCAGGATCCACCACATAACACACGCACTCAGGTCACTCCACAACAAGTACAAATATGACTCTGTCATTGTCCATGTTGGTGTGAATGACCTGAGATGTATCTCCCTGGACTGCATGAAAAGAGACATGGAGTAGCTCTCCGATCTTGTAACCCAGGCAGGTATGACCCTAGCCCTGACTAGCATCCTGCCTTCGCCCAGAATGATACCACAGTATAAGGACAAAATGATTGAATTCAACAATTGGCTAAGCTTCTGGTGTCATTCAAAGGGGATCCAGTATCTGTCTGCCTGGGAAGACATGATCGACAAACCATGATGCTTTGCAAGAGATGGTCTGCACCTGTCACCCCTGGGATTCAGGTTACTGGCTAAAGCTCTTGCCACCCCTATAGTGCCTTTTTTAGGCAAGGTTCAAAGGACAAATCCACCATCATAACAGATATAAGCATGCAAAATCTGAAGGTAATGCTACTCAATGCTAGAAGTCTAAACCTCAAAATGCACTCTCTCGAGGCACTCCTAAAAATGGAGAACATTGATATCTGTGCAGTAACTGAGACTTGGTTCAAGGCTCCAGAGATCGCCCCTGCAATACCAGGCTACAACTCTTACCACACTTTTCGGCCACAAAACCAAGACCAAAACACTAAAGGTGGAGGAGTGTCCATATTCACCAAGGATATTCACACCTCCAGGCTAGTTGCCCAACACAATGCATCTGAAATTCTCCAGGTGCAACTAACAATAGGTAAGACTGCAATCCAAATTGTAGCTTGCTACAGATCCCCCACCATGCCCCAAGATTCTCACTACACCTTTCTAAACATACTGGAAAATATTAAGATACAACAAAACACCCAAATACTGGGTGATTTCAACTACCCTGCCATTAAGTGGGAAAATTACTCGGGTACCGACTCCTTTTCCCAACGGTTCTTGGAATTCATAAATTCCAATGCCCTGGATCAATTAATCCATTGCCCCACTCCAGTATCCTAGATTTGGTCATTACCAACATGGGAGATAGATGCTCCACACCAGTGGTCACCCCCTCATTGGTCAGGTCTGACCATAAGCAAATCACCATTGACATTCACATCCCACTCCCACCCCCCAATAAGGGAACCACCTTAAAAAACTTATCCAAAGCCAACTTCATGCTACTGAAGTCAGAAGTGACAAACTTCATGACACCCATGCAGATGGGATCTGAAAGTTCGACTGCAGAATCTTACACTAAGGCACTGTACGAGCACATCCACTCGTGCATGAATCGTGCCATCCCAAATAGAACCAAGATGCTCTCCTCCAAAAAAAGGAAGCCAATCTGGTGGTCCCCTGCTATAAACAAACTATATAACAGAAGGAAGAAACTGTTGCAGAAAAGAGGAAAATCCCAGGATGCAAAAAACTCCCTCACCATCCTCAGTAAGAAGTTGAGATCCCTCATAAAATCCTCAAAAGCTAGTTACGAAAATAAAATTGCCAAAGATTCCAAAGACAACCACAAGGCCATTCTATAGTTATGTCAAGAATCTAAATGGCAATGCTCAGATCTGCTCTGAACTTCAACAGAATGGCATTAAATATACTGATTCCAGGGATATTGCCAATATCCTGGCAAATCAATTTAGTGCCAACTTCACCCTCCTCTCACCCCCCAAAGGACCCATCTCAATACCGAAAGATTGTCAAATTCCGGTAATCATGGCCACATAGGTAGAAACCGCACTCACCAAAGCTAAGAATACTGCATCCATGGGACCAGATGACATCCCAGGCTGTGTACTACATTTATTTATTTATTTATTTTTATTTTACATTTGTTAACCGGGCTAGTCCAACTGGATACATGTCCATTTTCAGTGGAGGCCCGAGGAGAAAAGCTCTGCTATCTAATACATGATAATAAACAGTATATAGTCAAATACATAAAGCATTACACACATGAGATGCAGTAAATACACAATATAAAAATAAGCATGGAGAAAAAGTACACAGTATAAAGGATATATAAGCATAAACAATACTTAGGACATATGAATAACAATATGAGGAAGGTACAGAAAGGTAAAAGCTTTTACTTGAGTATTGGAATGGGTAGAATAATACAGGTTACAATAGGATGTTAAAAGTAAGCAGTATAACGTAGATTAGGGTATAGTTACTAGATAAGTGAGGGCATATCTTAGTAGTACTGAGAACACTCAAAGCTAAAGCTGGAAAAAAGAAAGATGTATGCATGAGACATGGGGAACAGAAAGATCAGCTTGGGTAGTCACAGGAGCATAGCCAGTGGTTGGTTAGGTAGTGTTTTAGTTTAGTTTTAAACAGTGAGATGGAGGTTTGGGATGTCAGGTTGGGAGGAAGTAGGTTCCATATTTTACCGAGTTGGAAAATATAGAGTCTCCTGCAGAATTCCTAGATTGAGAGGTTTGAATCAGCATTTTGCTAGATGAGCGAAGGTTTTTTAGGTTGTTATAGGGCTTTATAAGGGTGGAGAGCATATGAGTATTATCAGGGTGGTGAAGGGCTTTCTGGGCTATAGAGAGCTGATAGTATTGAATTAGGTGTGGTAGCTCTAGCCATCCTAGGTGGTGGAGATTTTTGCAGTGATGTGTTTTATATGGGGAGGCCGTGGCAAATCTGGCAATGTTATTGTAGGTTGATGTAAGCTTACTGATGTTATATTTGGAAAGGTTTGTATATATAGGGGAAGCATAAAGTAGTGTAGAGATGAGATGTGTTCTGGCTATGGTAGTTCTACCTTCTGGAGTAAGGAATGATTTGATTCTGTAAAGCGAACCTAATTTTCTATTAGTTGCTTTTATGGTTAAGTTGATATGAAAGTCAAATTTAAGTTGGTTGTCAATAGTTATGCCTAAGAGTTTGGTTGTTTGGTCAGGGGAGATAAGGGTGCCATTGTTAGAAGTAAGAGAGAAGTTAATAGGGGGGATTGGTGTGTAGGTAGGAAGAGGAGTAGTTTAGTTTTCTTAGGGTTTAGAAGAAGACAGTGATTAGAGAACCATTGCTCTATGGTAGTAAAAGTTTTTGGGTAAGGTAGTGTAAGTCATTTTGGTTGGAGGCAGAACAAATGATGGTGGTATCATCAGCGTATTGAATACAAGTAGATAGTGGGGTGACAAGGTATAGGTCGTTGATAAAGATGGAAAATAAAAGAGGACCTAGGATGGAGCCCTGAGGGACACCTAGAGAGGTAGGTAGAAGCTCCGAAAGATTGTTGTTCCATAGCACTGCTTGTTTCCTATTTTGAAGGTAGGAAGTAAACCAGTTTAGAGCAATACTATCGAGAGAAAGGGATTTTAAGCGATGAAGGAGTAGTTGGTGATTTACCATGTCAAAAGCTTTTGACAGATCTACAAAGAAGGCTGATGAAAGAAGATTGTTGTTTCGGTTGTTATTAATGGAATCAATAAAGGATAGTAAGGCTGTGGTGGTACTATGGTAGGGACGAAATCCATGTTGGCAGTTTGCTAGGAGATTATTGTGAAGGAGGTGATTAAGTAGCTGTTTATGGATGCATTTCTCCATTATTTTTGCTATAGGAGATAGAAGTGCAATTGGGCGATAATTCGAGTATTCAAAGGAATCCCCACCTTTAAAGAGTGGGATGATGTGGGAGATTTTCCAGAGTGAAGGTATTGTACTTTCTTTTATGGTTCTGTTTATTAGTATAGAGATTGGGTAGGCAACTGCTTTCGCTCCTAGCTGGAGATATTCTGCTGGGATTTTGTCGGCTGAGGGAGTGGAAGGTTTAAGTTTTTGAAGTAGGTATAGAATATATGAGGTGGGTATGGGTTTGAGATGAAATGGTGGTGGGGTGCAGTTAGGGATGCCTAGTAAAGCAGGGTCAGGGCTTTGTTGGTTGGCTAGATTGAGTATTGTAGAAATAAAGAAGTTATTGAAAGCATTAGCAGTATTTAAGGGTGAGTCAGGGTGGGAGCCTATTGGGCTGGGAGTTTCTACTTTGCCGGGGGATAGTAGTGTGTTAATAGAATTCCAGAATTTCTGTGGTTGGTGTTGGGAGGAACTTTGTAGCTGGCTGTAAAAATCTTTTTTATCTTTTATGATAGCTAGTTTAGTCAGGTTTATTTTTTGTTTGTAATTAAGGTGGTCAAGTGAGTCTTTAGTGGTATGCCATTTAGTCCAGGCTTTGTTTCTACTAATTATAAGTTGTTTAGTGTTAGTTGTAAGCCATTTTGCAGTCCTAGATTTCATGCGTATAGAGCATGGGGCATGATGATCAAGAATGGTAAGAAAGGTATGGTTGAAGTGGTTAACAGCGTCGTCTAGTGGCAGGGTTTGCAAAGGTGACCAGTTGACTAGGTTAAGTTCATATTGAAACTGATGGGGGTCAAAGTGTTTTTTGCTGCGAGATAATCGGATAAGGGGAGGTTTTGCTATATTTGTTTTGTGCCTAATGATGTATGTTAGTGAGTGGTCACTAAGGCCATCTGGGAGGGTTCCTGTTGTGTATTTTTGTTGGGGACTATTTATTAGGATCCAGTCTAGTATGGTTTCTTTATTATTGGTTTTATTTGTTCTAGTTGTTGAATTAATGGTTTGATGGAATCCATAGAGGTTAATATGGGTAGATGGATTCATTTGTTTACATGCGCCCAATCAATGTTAAAGTCGCCTAATAGTCGCCTAATAATATAGTTTCTGAGGAGGGAGTAGATGAGAACCAGTTAAGTAGGCCTTCTAATATAGGAGGATTGTTGCCTGGGGGAAGGTAAGCACAGATAATATTCATTGTTTTGTGTGGGTTGAGGGAGAGTTTGGCTATAATAATTTCACTGTTAGTGTCATTTGGAGGGGTAGAGATAGCTTTGCATACTTCTAGTCCAGTTTTGTATAGAATGGCTACTCCGCCTCCTTTTTTTCTTGGACGGTCTTGTCTTAGAATGTTATAGCTGGGGGGATAATTTCATTGTCTTTTATGGTGGGTTTAAGCCAGGTTTCAGTAAGGCAGAGGATGTGAAATTGTTGGACTTCAAGTAGGGCATGAAGGGCAGGGATTTTGTTGCAAATACTACGGATGAGCCATAGAGATGATATCCCAGGGAGTGAACTCTACATGAACTACAAAATGAACTGGCACCTCACCTAAGTGTCATGTTTAATCATGGCCTCACCTCAGGCTTCATGCCCACTGAGTGGCGCAAAGCTACAGTTATCCCACTCCACAAGGGGGGATCCAACTTGGATCCTGGGAACTACCATCCCATCAGTCTGATGAGCCTGATCTGCAAGGGCATGGAACGCATTACCATGGAACTTATAAACAAAGACAATGGCAACCTTCAAACACTGGACCCCACCCAGTTTGGGTTTGTGAAGGGCCAATCTTGTCTTCTGAACCTGATTGACTTCTTTGAATCAGTCTCCAGAGCTGTGGTTGAGGGTAAGGCAGTCCACACAGCCTATCTGGACCTTGCCAAGGCCTTTGACACCGTCCCCCCACTCTGGAATCATAGATAAACTTACTAAACTGGCCATAAATCCCTACGTCACTCAATGGGTTGCCAACTGGCTTACTGACAGAACCCAGACTGTAAAAGTAGCCGACTCCAAATCCAGCTCCAGGCAAGTAACAAATGGAGTACCTCAGGGTTCAGTCCTGGGACTACTTTTGTTTGGCATCTACTTCTCTGAAGTACAGGCCAGCACTAAGGGACTCTGGCTAACAAAGTTCACAGATGACTGCAAACTTGGAGCCATTATTGAATCCCCAAATGATGTGGATATTCTACAAAAGGGCCTTACAGAAACAGGTGCCTGGAGCCAGAGCCATGGGCTTAAGCTTAATGCCAAGAAATGTATAGTTATCCCCTTTGGAAAAAAAACATGTACCCATGAATTACCACATAGGTGGCAGTACACTAAACATCAAAAGTCTGATGAGAGACTTAGGGACACAGGTGGACAGTGTCTCACTTTCTATAACCACATTGCCACAACAGTCAGGAAATCTTTCTATGTGGCACACCTCATCACTAAGGGCTTTTCATCCAGAAAAAAGGAGGTCGTTGTCCTACTGTACTCATCCCTCATTAGACCCATTATAGAGTATAATGCCCCATTTGGTATGTACCTCACAAGACATCTGCAACAGCTGGAAAGGCCACAGAAATACCTCACTAAAAGAATCACAGGCCTAAAGCAGATGTCATATGCTGACCGTCTAAAGAAACTCCAGCTCTGTGGCATATCGTCTACTCAGAGGCAATCTCTGCTTAACATACAAGGCCATGTCAAACCCTGAGCTGTTGGACATGCTCCACTTAAAGAAATCCCAATCCCTCAGAGCCACATGCTCCAGGAATCTACACCTTGTCATCACAATGAACAAAACATGCTGGAGGGATAGGTTCCTGAGCCAGAGACTCCACATACTCTGGAATAGACTGCCCATACATGTCGAGCAGAGTGCCTCCTTGGCCGTCTTCAAAAGGAACCTTGATGATTGGATGGGAGATAGGAAATTCACACCAGGGATCATGTCAGTCACCCTGCTAGACAGGGGTCCAGAGAAGTAAATACTGTGGGAAGAAATATCCAGGGAATTGTTATGGCTAGGCTTGTATAGGCCTTAGGGCCGATAGCCTAGTACCAACCTATGAACCTATGAACCTATGAAGGAGGTATGTTCCTGATAAGTTAATCCTCGCTTGATCTGACAGACAATGTTTAAGCCTATATAGGGAGCCAAGTTTCTGTCAGTGTTCTTGATGGAATGAAGTAAATGGTGATCAGATTTGAGGTAGGCATCTGTTATGACTCTGAGTAGTTTAGTTTGGCTTATGGTATCTATTTTATTCATTATTTTAGGTAATATGAATGTATGTTTCTGTTTAAGGTGTTGTTTTGGAGTAAACCTCCCCATGGTATGTGAATGACTGCATACTGTTAGGCAAGTGAGGGCTTACATGCAAATAAACACTATTGCATCTACAAATTATATATGAAAATATGACAGAATGAGTCATACATGTAAAAAAACTGTCTGCACTGTGGCGTCTGTTTTGAATAGCATAACTATTTGGTGTACAGGACTTAGACTAGTATGGCCATGTTAGTGTGTAGTAGCAGCAACTATAGATGAACAGGTGATAGTGGCCAGTTTCATACTCAATGTCCACTAAAGTGTATATGGTCACCCTCCATTGAGCGGCTGGCTCTGCCAGAGCCTAACATGCCATCACTTCCATGACCAGAACAATGTTGATTGCTTCCATGTAGATAAGGGGATCACATGGGAGTTAGTAGATGTGCTGATCACACATGGAATCAAGGAGGCTGTGAGAACTATCCTGTGGACACAAAGGTATGTGCAGCATTAGCCATCCTTGCTACTGGGATCTTTCAGCATCTGACTGGGACACTGAGCATTTTGCAGGTATCAGCCTTACAGATTTTATACCAGTTTCTTGACATGATGCAACAGTATATAGAGGAGCATATATGGTTTCCATGGACAGCAGATGAGGAGAATCAGCATTATATGCGTAACTTACAATACAGCCCATTTCCTCAAAGTCCTGAGAGCCATTGATTCCACACATATTGCCATCAAGACCCCAGCTGACATGGTGTCCAGCACAACAACTGGAGTGACTTCAACTTTATCATCTGCCAGGTGGTGTGCAATGCATAGGGTGTCATGTACTTTGTATCGGTGTACCATCCAGGCAGTTACCATTATCCTTACATATGGCACACATGCAACCTCTAGCACTGTTTTATGTACAATGATTTCCCACAGGGTTCTCTATTTGATTAATGTACGCATTCATAGATATACATGACACCATATTTGTTTCTCATGTAAGAAGCCAGCAGGCCACTTGTAATGGTGTCCACTGCTGTGTGTTGCAGGTGATGTGGGATATGCAGTGAAACTGTTGATGATGACCCCCATTTGAAACATCACAGCCCATGGCTGAGATGGATTACAACTTCACACATTTGCAGATATGGGACATTATTGAATGTGTGTTTTTGCAATCTAAAGGGGACTGTTCTGCCATTTGAATACATACGATGCGGCACTGTAATCTGCTCCTGAAATGTGAAGCCAAATGTCTTCCTTAAAGCCACTTTACTTAATATTAAGGGAAAAAGTAAATAATGCAAGGCATACTGCAAAGCAGGCAGGTATATTACAAATGTTAAAACAATGGAAAGGTTGTAAGATGTAAACATTCTCAAAACTGACAAGCTGAAACCAGAAAAAAGTAAGAAAAAGGAAGAAGTCATGACATCATTCTGCTTGTACTTGCAATAGCTAAAGTTAGGAATGAGATGTATTACTATTAAGGGGAAATGACTCAGAATAAACAGAAATACTTCTTACTGCAGAAGAATTTGCATATAGTTTATTAAGGCATACTGTACTGATTAATAAATGTAAGCATAGTAAGCAGTTATGCATATACATATATAATGGGTAAACAACAATTGCACCCCCTTCATACTTCTTCCTGTAGCTGAAGAGGAAACAAATTACAAACATTGCCAAGCAGAGAGAAGACTAGAGATGCTTACCAAGGTTGCTGATAAGTATGCTAACATCGCATGTACTTTTGTACTAACTATGTAAATTAAGCTATGCATTTAGTTGAATATGACCTGAAGTAAGCATTCCGAAGTAATAAGTAATAAAACATAATTGCAGAAATAATGTGCTACCACTAAATAATTCAAACAGAATCCATTTTACCATATTGCAGAATATTTTAATGTAAAATGTGCTACAATTTCTTATCTTACACCTGGTTATGTAATGTTTATCACTACAATATTGCAGAATATATTCTCACTGTAAAACACACCACTATTTCATACCTTAAACATGCTTTTTTTTAGTTGCTTATAAGAAACATTTGCCAGAACATTTTTACATGTAACAATCTACTACTGTTTATCTTAGACCATTACCAGCTTATAAGATGTTAAATAAGTACTGTTACTACCAACAAATTATGAGCGAATTCACTGTCCCCATTTTGTGCATGTCTCTCTACCCTACCTCTCTCTTTTTCTTATTTTAATTTTCTGTTACTTTGCTTTTTTTTTTCCCTTTCTCTCTCTCTCATTTCTATTCATTTCTCCAGAGGTCTATTGATCCTAGGAGCAGTCCAACAATATTCCTCCCAGGTCAGGGATCATTCACCTCAGCCCACTGAGGGACTGCCTCACAGGGTAAGGGTAGTGGCTGTGATCTTGTAGGCAACTTGATGTAGTGCAGCCTGGTAAGCCATGAAACTTGTGAACTTCAGGACTTGGTAGAGGATGCATTGGAGTGGGCAGTGGAGAGACAACTTTGATGTGCTTGTGCAGACATGGACTGACTACTGAAGGGGTCAATGGGGAAATGTTTCATTCTGGAGTCAGTAAAGTGCTTATGCATATATGCACAAACTACTGAAGGAGTTGCTGGGGGACATTTTTCATTTTAGTGTTTGTGCATAGTTGGACATAATACTGAAAAGGTTCTTTGGGGAAATGTTTAATTTTGGTGATTACTCATACAAACTTGGACAGACCATTGAAGGGTTTGCTGGAGAAATGTTTTGTTTTGGTGCAGTGTGTCATTGGACATGCTAAAAAGGGGTCACTTGGGGAAATGTTTTATTCAGGTGCTTGTACATAGTTGGACATACTAAATGGGTCACTTGGGTTAATGTTTGATTTTGGTGCTTGTGCAAGCATACTTGGACAGACGACTGAAGGGTTCACTTGGGGAAATGTTTCATTTTGGAGTCAGTCAAGTGCTTGTGCAGACATGGACAGACTACTGAAGGGATCCTTGGGGGAATTATTTCATTCTGGTGTCATTAAAGTGCTTGTGCATACATGGACAAACTAATGAACAGATCCAGAACAGTTTTTGATTGCATAACTCACTGTGAGTTTTGTCCTACCAATGCTGACATCCAGGGTCTACTATGTATAAGCTAAGCTTGCTTAGAACAAACTATTGTATGATATATCTCTTTGATTGTAAACATATCTCTGTACTAAATTGTTTTATTGTTGTAATTGTGTTGTTGTGGAGCTTTTCTCCCCGGGCCTCTGCTGAAAATGGACTTCACTCCAGTCGGACTTTCCCGGTAAACAAATGTAAAATAAATAATATAAATAAATTTAGATAAAGAAAGCAAATGATATAGCTACAGTACTTGATAGGCAGCATAGTCAAGCATAATTTTAATGTATATTATTCTTTAAAACAAGGATATAGTAATTGCTTCAATTATGACTCATGGAAGATTGAACCCCTTGATGATCAGCCTCACTGAAATTTAAATATTTTTGCTGGGGTGCGCAGGCTCCCCTGCTTCCCTTTGTCTCTCATGAAAGCAATGTCAGGGGGGGCATACCTCTCAACCTCTTATTGCAAGAAATATGGACAAAACCTAAAATAACGGGGTCAAATGACCAAAAATAGGATCAAGTTTTAAACATTGGTTTTATGAAGTTTATTTAAACTTTGTTGCTAGAATAAAAGGATTTGTATTAGTATGCATTTTGTGAAGGAAATTAAGTCTGAAACACAAATGTATGTCATTATTTAATGAGTTCAATCTTCACTGATTTGCCAGAAAACCACAGATTTTATGAGGTGAAAATCTGGACATTCTGCAAAAAATTTGGACTGTTGAGAGGTATGGTCAGGGGCCAGGGCTAAGTATTCAGCACATGTTGCTTAATACTCTGAAGTCTGTTTGCTGCCAAAATGAACTAAAGAGAAAAATCAATCAAAAATGAGGCCTCACTGTACTCTGTATTCTTAACAGGCTTCTTGAGTTCTCCATTACAATACCTTGAAATAATTACGCTTACTGCAAATTTGCAGAATAGTTTATTGTGCTGCCCAAAATATTACACTGTATGTCTAAACCAGAGACTGCTGTAGGGCTTTGGAAATCTCTCTTCTTCTTTTCACAGAGTGCTATACAAATAGTTATTAGATATTATATTTATGATTATTACTGTGCAGCGATAGTGTTGTTGCCTCACAGCAAGAGGTTCTCCCGTTCGATTCTCGGCTTGGGTTGGGAGTGCCTTCTGTGTGGAGTCTGCATGTCCTCACAGTGGTCGAGTGGGCGTTCAAAAGACATGCGTTGAATGAGCATGCCTTCGTTGAAGGTTGGGCATCGGGCTGGCAACTCGACACCATAAAAACCAACTGCTAATCATTAGCGGACCGGAGTTCCTCTGTGGCGACCCCTAACTGGGAAAAGCCGAAAGACAAACAAACAAACTGTTTTTTTATAAATGTGTGTTTATATTGTAAATGAAGCTAATTTCACCTCAGTCACTTCCTTTATTGACTAGCATGCAAACTGGATATATACCTATCATGGTTTGTTTTGTGCAGTAACAAAATAATTGTGTGTGTGTGTGTGTGTGTGTGTGTGTGTGTGTGTGTGTGTGTGTGTGTGTGTGTGTGTGTGTGTGTGTTTTAAGTTCATAGGTTAGTACTAAGCTCTCTGCCCTTTTGGGCCTTTTTAAGCCTAGTAATATTTCCCATCTCAAAGGTTACAATCAAACCCTGTACCTAGTGTGTATGATATAAACCCAGTATGAATCATACTGTCAAGAAACAATTTAGTCTAAGGGAGTATGTTTTCTTTTCTTTCAATTTTTGTTTTCTTCTGCTGCTTACTTTCTTACAATTTGTATTTATCTTTGTTATATTTGGGGTCATTTTATAACTGAAATAAGGCATTCAGAGGTACAACCTATATTGTCTAGTAGAGCACACTGTTGCTAAACAGTAAGCACACACTGAGTGTAAGTGTCTAGTATCTTATTATACAACTGGGGTATGTTGTTAACAGACAGTAAACCACACATTGCAGTGTGGAAGATTCAGTGTTTACCAAACAAGCACTAACTATTAAAACATTGTGTTACAAGAAGTTGTAAATGTGATCTAACCTTCAGGTATAAATAGTATCACAATGCAAAACTAAACTTTTTTGAGCAGTATACATGCATATATAAAATCTATTGAAGGGCCAGGATGTATATTATAGCTGCTTCTTCCTTGGGTCATGATTTTTCTGGCTGTGCCACAGCCACTGTTAATTCATATTTTTCTGTATTGCAGTTCATATTTACCAAGCTATTAATAATATAGTTTGTTATGCTGTTGTTGGCATTTGGACTGTAGCTGCAGAGAAACGTGGGATGTGCTGAGTTCTGCTTTATTTTTAATATCTGTGTGGTTTCTTTAAAATGCTAAGGCTGTGTTGTTTTCGGTTATGTGTCACATGACAGTTAAATGTTAACTGTGAAAACATGTTAAACTTTCAATAAAACGTCCTATTTCAACATGCTTTTGAGCTTCTTGGACTCTTATGTTTTGTGAAAAGTTGTCGAGGCATTTTTCCCACCCCTGTTAAAAAAAAATTCTCAGGGGGAGGAGGGCACCAAATAAGGGTTTCTACCTGGGCTCCAAATGGCGCAGCTACTCCTCTGTTTTCAAGTACAACTGAAAACTAATATACAGTATAAAATAGAATTATATCAATATGATTTGCTCAGCAAATTAAATATGAGGAAAAGTAAGGTGCAGATCTATAGTATTTTATTGCATTTCAGTGAAATGCAGTTTGTTTCTGTATGACGCAAGTAAATTTTAACAAAAATAATTCTACCATGAAACCACAGTTGTCAAGATCTTGAGAAACCAAAAATATGAAAATAAATACCCTAACGACTAAAAGGGTGACATTTCCAATTACAAGTTTTTTTTGGGGGGGGGGTTAATCCCTGATAACTCTAAACTTATATATTTCAGATCTGCTGTCACACAAACCACGAGGAAGGGAGAAATCTCCTACTACAACAGAATCATTGCTGGAGCATATTTAGAAATCATACAGTCGGTGATTTCCTATGGAAAACAATAATTAACTTTTTGTTCTGTTTCATTTTCTTCCTCATGTGACTGATGCTTGAACAATGAGATGTCATCCATTCATGAAACGATGAAAAATACCACTAGAATTCATCAAAGGTGGCTATTAAAATATTTGTACTTAAAGAACAAAGATATGTAGGTAGTATTACTTAGATGGCTTTCCGTAACAGACTCCTTTTCCTTTGCTTGACTGAGAAACATCCAAATTTAATGTTCTGTTGTAGTCTATAATGTTGAACTATGTTTTCTTTATAGTCTGTGATTCAGAAGCACATTGGCTAACCTACTCTTTTTCAAACATATACTGACAAACATACTCCCCCGGATTTACTAATCTTCCTTGCAGGACTAGCTTAGTCCTGCACAGAAGAGGCCATTTAGGAGCAGGATGGCAGCGCACCATGCATATTAATGAGGAGTGCTGTCTGAGCTCCTAATTCTACATGGAGCGTGTAAGAGTGCAGGGGGTGTGTCTGAGAACAGAGCTCTCAGAATATACACACCCCCACAATGGAGAACAGCAGAAAGGCCTAAGAAATGAGTGAGACCGCTCATAGGTGTCCGCATATCCACAGCAACATTCCCCCACATGTACAACAGCAATAGCAAATACAATTAAATGAACAGACCCTTTTTCTTTTTTATTTTAAAATCCAAAGAAAATCCAAACGCAATGTATCAAATAGATATCCAGGAATGAACCACCATGTAAAATAAAACAGCAAGTTTATTCCAAAATATTATAAAATAATCTCTACAAAATAAACTGGTAAGCTCTTTAGTTTAAGTGAATGTTAAACTTCCTCAGACATTAATTTAAAATGTACACGTCTTAAATACTTCTCTGTAATGATGTCATTTCCTTTCATTAATTAATTAATTAATTAATTAATTAATTAATTAGATACTGCATTTAAAGAGACATTTTCAAACCTTTTTAAAGATGACATTTCAAGGTTCATTTAAAAAGAACATTAAAAAAACACTGCCCTATTCATGCATATATACTATTAAAAATACATATTAATATGGATATATAAAAAAACAGTATTTTGTATGAAAAATATATATAAATAAATCTAAAAAGATGTATATTACAAAAATGCTTATATATAACTAATATCATATTCAATGAATTCCACAGATTTTATTCCTTTTTAATGCCTTCAGCTTCAATATTGGGGCTATGGAGCTGCATTCATTAACTCCAGGCCAACTGTCTGCCTGTAGCCTCACTTGCCATTCTAATTCTTTTAATTCCAAGAAGGCGCCCCATGCTTTCTTGTCATCCATTACTACATGGTCAATAATGGTATAAGTAAACTGGTGTCCAGGATAGTTTATAGATAGCTTAGCTAAGGCATTGTTTAAGTTGGACTTTCTAATTGCATATTCATGCTCATATATTTGTTGGGAAAATTTCCTTTCAGTTTTCCCTATATAATAAGCTGAGCATGAATTGCATCTACTTAAATATACAACTGCCTTAGATTCACATTTATATTTTCCTTTTATATGGTATTTTCTACCTCTTATAATAAATTCATCATTAACTTCTATTTTGTGACACCATTTACAAAACCCACACTTTTTCATTCCATACATACTAGTATCACTGTATGCCTCATTATATTTTAATTGATCTTTCAAATTTCTACCTCTTCTATTCACAATAAGTGGTTTTTCACCAATTAATTGTCTAAAATCTTCATCTTCACTTAAAACTGCCCGATTTTTCTCAAAAATCCATTTAAGCAATCTAAAATCTTCACTGTATGTTATTATTAATGCTTCTGAAAACGTGTTTGAATTATTATATACTATGTTTTCTATTTGTTGTAAAGAGTTGCTTTCTAAAATTGTTCCTTCAGTTTCATTAATTTCTATCCCATTAATATGATTTACTTTATCTAAAATAGATTTAAAGTGACCACTCTCTCTTTTCATTTTCACTTCTTCTATGATTCCATCTATGAATGCACTAGGGTATGCTCTAGCACAGAACATACTTCATAGGTTAACACACTCGTCTAAGAAGTCTTGCTGTTTAGTAGTCATACATGCAACTCTAACTACTTGCCCTTTTACAACTGATTTTTTTCTGGTGTTGGGGGTGTGAGCTGCTATAATGCAACAGGCTGTTTGAATACATCTCCTTCCTATATATCTGAGCCACATATCTTTCCTCTGTATATTCCTTAATTAATGTAACATCCAAGTATTCCATATGTTCAAAACTAACCTTCCACGTAAACTTTAAAAAAGTTGTTGATTCATTTATATATATCAAAAATTCTTCAAGCATATTTTTGTTTACTTGCCATATCACACTGATGTCATCCTGGAACCTGTGATCGGATTTGATATATTCATGGAATCTACTGTTGAATACATACTTCCTCTCCCAATAAGCCGTAATGATATTAGCATACTCCCCCCCCCACATGGCGACCCCATTGGAGTACCTCTTTTTTGTAAATAGTAGTCGCCATTGAATGGGATGAAATTATTATTCAACACAATCTCGAGCAACTCTACTAACAAATTAATTTTATCCTGATGCATATGATAATGATGTAACATTTCACTGGTCCACTCTACACCTGTATCTTGTGGAATAACAGTGTATAAATCACATACATCTATAGTGGCCAACATATCATTGCAATTATATTCTATATCATTCACATGGCGTAAAAATGACTAGGAATCCTTGCAAATCTGTTTCTCATTTTTGAGAATATGTTTGCATTCAAAATCAATATATTTTGCAATTTCTGAGGTAATTGAGTCCCTTCCATCAACTAGGGGGTGCATTGGTGGATTAAAAATAGATTTGTGTATCTTTTGTGCTCCAAAAAATACTGGGACTCTTGCAGGTGAAATATTTAAATAATTATACAATTCAATGCCTATGCGTCTTTCTATAAACATATCGTTTAATTCCATATATATATTCCTGTATGCTAAATTGACTTCATTAATAGAAACTTTTAGATAAGTGTCTGTATCTACTATCTCCTGTAATCTTCTGTTATAATCATCTACATCCATTATTACCACCTCCTCTCCCTTATCTGGTTTCATTACCCGCAATTTCTTGTTTTTTAATGGGGATAATGTTTTCTGTTCATTTAAACTTAAATCGTTCACTCCTTTCCTTTTATGATTATATTTATTTAAATTTATAAGATCTTTCTCCCACATCTTCTCATAAGTCACAAGTCTAGGATGGAGGGGTGGATTGTATGTACTACTAATATTAAAAATATTAGCTAGCCTTAGTATACCGCTCTGATATAATAATTTTAAATTCACTTTCCTAAGATATAACTTTAAATCTAAAATGGTATTTGTAAAATACCTGTATGCTGAAGGAACAAAAGTCATGCCTTTAGCTAAAAGGTCCGCTGTTCTACAATCAATTGACTTACTCGAAAAATTATATACTTTAAAATCTTTTTTTTCGTTCAACACAACTGTACAACCATCTACATGAGAATCAACCATATTGTCCATAACAAGCAGTTTGCTGTCAACAATGTTCGAGTCCTCCACTGTTTGTTTCTGGGCCTCGCTCCTTGAAACCCCACTGGTTGTTGGAATCAATTATGTGGGGGATTATTCTTATTTTTGATTCTTTCCGACTTTCTCAAGGCCGGATAGTTTTGATCATATGCCTCCTGATTATTGTTGCTGTATCCTTGACCATACTCTCACTCATCTCCGCTTCCACTATTAATTATAAATGTTTTACGATTTTGGGACTTGAGGGGTCTTGGATTTGCTATACCATTTGCATATTATTGAATATCCCTCTCAAGTTTGTTGATCTTCCCCCTCTTTAGTTGATCAATATGTTGTTCTATATTATTGTAAATACGAAGATGTTCATAGTGAAGATGCTGGTATTGGCTGTCTTCTGTAATATATTTATCTAGCGCTGCAAGTTCATTGCTTAATTCATCTATTTCCATTTTATTATGTTTTGCTAACAAATCTAAAAGTTCGCATCCGAACAGTTTAAGTAAGTCTGTGTGCAAGGTGGAATTCTCTATTAGTCTTGTTGGGAAGCACCACATGCGCAACCCTTTCGGAATGACTTTAACTCTCATACATTCTGCTAAATATGCGTTCACAAAGAAAATCCAAAGGCAACGTATCAAACAGATATCCAGGAACGAACCACCATGTAAAATAAAACAGCAAGTTTATTCCAAAATATTATAAAATAGATGAATTAAGCAATTAAGCAAACAAAAGCACTTACCAGTTTATTTTGTAGAGATTATTTTATAATATTTTGGAATAAACTTGCTGTTTTATTTTAATTGGTGGTTCGTTTCTGGATATCTATTTGATACGTTGTCTTTGGATTTTCTTTGTGTTTAAGGACTATTAGTGTGGTCATTACTTATTTTATAATCTGATTAAAGCTAACCGTAGGTAATTGGGTGTGCCCATTGCTTAGCTATGCTTAATGCAGTTTAAATGGCTGAAGAAGATAACAAGGAAGATATATGCAAATGAAGCAGCATAGCAATAGTGTAGTAGGCAGAGCATTTGCCTTACAAGCAGGCATTCCTAGTTCAAGTTCCACTGCAGCACATTCCATTTTCCATGGCAAAACACGTTATGACCTATATTTTTGTTGCATAATCCTCTAAATAACATATATTTGTGAACTGGAGTACTGCATTAAACGCACAGGTGAGGTTTCAGTGTCATAATGAATAAAGCACTAGTAAGCAAGTTTAAGCAACAATAAGCAGTAGTAAGCATATTTAAGCAATAGTAAGTGAGCTTAAGCCCATTTGTGCAGGGGTAAGCAATGCACACACAGGTTAAGCAAGTTTAAAGCTAACTCTCTGTAAGCATATTTAACTGGAGGTTAGCATTGCTTACCCTCGTCAAACCTGCACAAACCCTCTTACAACTGCTCAAAAGTCCCTTAATCACTCTGTATCCAATGGCCCTTGTTTTGCCCAGCATCAAAATAAACAGCCTTGCAGGTCTTGAACCCAGGACCCTATACAGTATAGTCACAGTAGTTAATGACCAAGACATCATAGCAGTACAGAAGAATGAGGTATCACCAAACAAATCCTCACTATAGTGAAATCAAACTGAACCTGTGAAAGGAATCAGTATACAGTCATATGTTCCATAACCCACAACATCACATAAATATGGAGTACAGCAGTAAACCCATAAAGGAAGTATAATTGTAATAGAGTGTTGAAGTCCCCAATAAAACACAAGGACCCCATAGAGTGTACGTACATATTAATCATGGATACGAGGCAGATATGTAAGATGTAATGAATAAGAAATTAATGCCAAAAAGAAAATATAATGCAAAGTTTAATGTAAGCACAGCTAAGCATTGCACAGGCCAGCTTAGGAGGTGTAAGCAATATGTAGGCCAGCTAACCCATTGTGCCCAGTGGTATACCCCTTTAAACAATGCCAACCTTAGGTAAGCATGTTTGCCCATAGCTTAGCCTTTTCGAAACCGGCCAATTATGGAAAAGTATAGGAAATCGGCCCTACTTAAACCCAAACAGGCGGGAATACATCTCATAACTGGTTGTAGCTTCCTCTTGCAGGCAACATGTCAGGAAGGGGAGAGGGAGTGCGCTTTTGGGTGCATCACTGGTGCATCCAGGAGTACAGAGTCATGGCAGGACTCCTTGTCAAAGACCATGAGCAGAGACTGCTGCAGGGCCAGTTCCAGGTTCCCAATATAAGGTGGAAACCTGGGACTGCCTCGCCCGTGACCTCCCCAGTGCCACTGGCATACCCCTAACTGGTGAGCAGGTTAGGCATCACTATGCTGACCTGAAGTGGTGTAAGGGAGACCTCTTTGAGCAGTAGATCCAAGAGGCTAGAATGGCAGGGGATGTTCCAACTGTGTGTAAGTATCACCCCACTATGTGTGTAATAATTGCCAGCTCATGTATATCATGGATAGGTATGGCTAAATATTCCTCTTATGTCCTCTACAGCTGCAATCGAGTGAGCCATGAACCAGGAGGCCCATAGAAGTCACCTGGAGAGGTTGCGATGCGAGGCAGGTCAGTAATACTCATGCATTTACCATCATAGGAAATAAATCTAAAAGTATTAGTAAATTAATTGCCTGTATAAAACCTGTATTGTTTAAGGCAACTATTGCATACACCGGAGAATATGGCAAGAAGACTCTCATATGGTTTGTATGTAAATAAATGCGTAATAGCCTGACAATAAAGGTCTAACTACTGGACTGCATGTGTATACTCTGGTATCATATGGTAATGTAGATTTGCAATCACCTAATAGAATTATAAGACAGAAAGCAGATAGGAGATATACAGCAATATCTATATAGCAAATACAACTCTGATGGACAGTCTTTAAGTTGTAGCAGACACAGCCATGGTCTGAATCCTGGGAGTGGAAGTAGGCTGCATACAGAATCATACCCCACAACTGTACAGATAAGACCAGAATGTCCAGTATATGGGCCCATATCTGCTGCCTGCCACCCTGTCCCCCTGGGAAGTCTGTGGGATGATCCCAGATGTTTAGCCAGCAAATAGGGAATACAAGTGATTGTCAAACATCTATGAGAACAAACCTGTCACTGTAGCAACTCCCAAAACTGTTAGGAGAGTAATAAGCCAAGTATGTCCTACCTACACCTCCACATTGTCAGCTGTGACCAGAGTGTGTACAATAACAGAGTGAGATGTATGTGCATAATACTAATATGTAATCTGGAACTTTGTGTGGCAACATTTAGGTAGTGCTAACAAATATTGCTCCCACAGGTACGTCAGATATGAACACTGTGCTGAGAAATAAAAACTTTTATACCCTGTAATGGTACTGTTAACTCTGGTATTGTAGGGAATAGTGAGTGCTGCAGTTTCTCTGAATAATATAGTATCACTGATCACTGTCACCCACACTGTGCTACATAATATAATTGTGTAGGAAAGCATGTACATATGTGTGTTAATTCACTAAAGATTGAAGAGGGCAATAGTCTAGATATGTCCCAGTACACCTGCATGTGGTCAAGACATGGCCAGAGTCTGTGCAGAAAGAGTTAGATAGCTATGTGCACAACACCAACCTGGAATCTGGGAGTATGTGTAGAAACAGTTAGTGTTAACAAACATTTCCTCCACAGGTATACCAGGTAAGATGTGCATACTGCAGGTAAAACCAATTCATGTATAACGATGATAACAGCCATATCACTGTCCAAACTAAGGCTATAGGGTAGTGTAGTAATAATTGTATGGTACAGATAACAGTACTGACAAGGAAAATAATGTGGACTACAGGAATATACTAGTTGTTAATTGACATCTTTCTCTCCCCTCCACCATATCTCCAACAATAAACTACATACCCACCTCAACCAGTTTGTAATGACTCCAATGTTCTGATTATGTCCTATTGGTTGATAAATATTAATATTTGTTTCCATGCATGTGCTATATTGAATCATTCCAACATTGGTGACATGGTGCCATCAATGTACCTGCATGCTGTTGTTATTACCACTGTGGTCCCATATATGCATGTGTTCTGTTTGCTATGCAACTGTTCCGTATCTGGTGTCTGTTAATCACAATTATCAGACTGGGTGGTGTGACCTGGTTACCAGGGCTAAGCCATGCTTAAGAAGTATCAAAATTGCTGCAATATAACAGCTGGGCTGATTTGTGCACTGGTAAGCCTACACTGTGTAAGCGGCAGTACATTTACCTGTAGCTGAGCACCACTTAGCTTCACGCAAACCTGCACAAACACACTTAAAGCTGCTAAAAACCACCTTAACCACTCTATATCCAACACCCCTTGTTCTGCCCAGGAACAAAATGAACAGCCCTTGCAGATCTTGAAGCCAGAACACTGAAGTCACAGCACTTAACCACTCCACCATGACCACTGTGACGACAGCTGTTTTACTAATATAGCTGTCAACACACATATTGAGCAGTATTGAACAATTGCCTTTAGTTCCTAAATTGTGCAGTCCTTGTTATTAATATGACTGTTGCATCACATATGCTGTTTTATCATAATGTACACATAGCAGATACATATGGTGAGATACATCTGAGAGGGTATACAGAACCATGAGGTTTATTCATGACAGAAATATGGTTGTATACATATCATAGGTCTGTATATGTCTACATGTACATACACATATATACCCATAAATATGTCTGTATGCACATCTGTATTGTATATATATATATATATATATATATATATATATATATATATATATATATATATGTTTATGTATATCTATATATATCTATATATATATATATATATATATATATTTATACATATACGTATATGTATATATAGATATATGTATATATAGCTATATATGTATGCACATCCTATGATATGCCTAGTTATGTTGGTATATATGTAGATATTTCTAACTATATGTGCATATGTATCTATTCGGATATACCTACTACTGTCAATATATATGTAGAAATCCATACATATGTGTGCATATGTATCTCTGTCTGTGTATGTGTAGACATATTATGCTCTGTATATGTATATATCTGAGTGTTTATATGTATATCTATGTACATATACATATCCATCTATGTATGTTGATATCTATATGTGTATATATCTATATAGATATCCGGAGAAAAATATATACATATGTGCTCACCATATGTCCTGAACATGGAGTGGAGCCCTACTGCAGCCCCTATAGTCCCAACTTTATAGTGCAAGGGGATGTCAGGTATGTATTGCAGGTATATTTGTAGACTATTGCTACTGTAATAGGGATTGTCTTCACAGACATGGTGTGTGTGGGAGGTCACATCTGCATTTAATATGTGTGCCATTGGCTACTGATAGACATCCAAAGGACATCATAGTACAGTACCACTGCTGGCACAGTAATGCTCCTGTGGACTAAAGCAGTGATATTGTCCAATATATGTGGACAGTCTAACACACTCTGGGCAGTCCAGAGGTATACACAGAACCACTTAGTGCAAGACATGTGGACCAAGCCTGACAATGTGGATGTTAACAGCCATGTAGATGGGTATAACATGTACCTATTGGTATAAATTTGCCCCCATAGGTTATGCATTCACACACCCCTGTCTGTCCTGACACATAATTGCTGCTGGTACAGAGGTGCCATGGCCATATACTACCCACTAGTTATTGACATACATCTGTACTGCTTCCCATTGCTTTGTCTGACCTACATGACTGTTATGGTGGCCCAGCAGCAGTACATCTGACTAGTATCTGGATATGACATCTCACTGGTAAGTACACTAAGCTGCTAGGCATGTAAAAAAGCACTGTGCAGGCTACAGGCATACTGGCTCAACACTGGCCATCATTTCCTATGGGGGAATACACATGTACCTGCATATATAGCAGATTCTACAGGCATGTCACAGCACAGAGTAACAGACACCTGGGTGAAAGTGCATAACCACAACCAATGTGAACATAGCCACAGCCACATATGGTAAGCTACCATAATATTACAGTATATGGACTATCTGTTCAACACCATCCTCATATGTGCCACTCACACACTAACCCTACATATATTAGCCCGCTACACAGTGTGGTCCAATGCCTGTGTAGTATGGGACATGTGTGTGATTGGCCCTACAAACATGTAAGCCGATAGGGTAACATACAGTGGAGCAGCATGTAACATCAGATAGACCAGGACCAAGACCAATGACATCTACCACAGTCTGTACACAGGCCAAGGTACATATTAACAATACACACACTGTCGACAACCACCATAAGTACACAGACCTCAATACTGTATACACAACCACAGAATGTCCAGGTTATGTCATCAAATATAACCCCTACTATACATAACATGTGTAGCAGTCTGATATCTCACTGGCTTATCAGATATGATGTTACTAAATATGGTCTACAGCACATATGCACCTCTTACTGCATGACATATGTACAAAGGGTGATAGAGCTGTGGCTGGAAGCACAAACACAGGGCCAATATTGACATGTTGCTGTTATAACCTCATACATTTACTGTTGTAACAGGGTTTGTTGCAACATATGTCCTATGAGGGATATGTAGTCAGTAACTCTCATGGCTGTCATCATCTACAGACTGCAATCCTCACACTACCTTCTGCAGTTCACAGATAGGTGCTCTGTGGGTAACACATGAAACAAAAGGCACCACACACTGAACAATCTGCAGATGACCCTACAGATGGGGGTTTCCTCATAAACATAGCACTGACATGACAAGTATTAAAACATGTAGGACAGCCATATCCACACACACCCCGTTAAATCAAAATTACTCCAAATGCAGTAAAGCAGCACTTACAGTCTGTAGGCAGTTCAGGCACATCCCCCTCCTGTGTGTTGGCCTGTTTCCACAGTGTATGTTGTTAGAGGTAAATCCCCAATCCATCTGTGATTCTGCTTGCCAAACAACAGATCGAGTTCCTGATCACAGTGAATGAAAAGGCCCAACACCAACATGATGTTCCTAGATATTGGAGTGTGTTACCATGCAATTGGCTATGGGAATGTTAACACAGCTGTTCCACATGCCATCAGCTAGAGGAGGGCTGCAATTCATGCAGAGGCCATCAGCTGATCATGAGCATCACTTATAATACACATGCTACTGCCTAAGCGAAGCAGGTGTAACTCTCCACATCCACCAGAGAGGGAGTGAGAGAGGCAGACTGAGGCAAAGATAAGTCAGGGAGGGGTGGAAGAGTAAAAGATAAGCATGTTTGTGTCACACACCTACCAGTACATGGTATCAAACCCCTGATGACTATGTAGTGCTATCACATGTCTATGCAGTTATTAGATGTGCCACATAGGTAACATGCTGAGGAGCCCTCCAAACTGATATGTGATGGTGAGTGACATCTGCAACAGTAATATGGTAGCTATACGGTAGGTGTAGTACACTTGGCTGTTTCCATCAACAGGTGTGAGCGACAACACAGCCACACTCTCACAGGGATGCACACACATTGACACACTTGGCAGGGCCAGGAATACAACTCATCACTAGTGAGATTGCCACAACACAGTACTGTGCAGGTGTCACATGCACCACAGGGTTCATATGGAGGTTATATGGGCAAAGGGTATGTGGAGGTGTCTGACATCAGACAGCATGCTTCAGTATGCCAGTGGGGGTTGTAGTGAGTGTGAATGTGGTCATCAACATCGTACAACACACACACAGACACAGGGGGCCAGTGCTGACATGCATGGATGCATTGCTTCATGGGTGTGTAGTGATCAACTGTGCCAGACGGCTATACAAGGCTAGGTGATGGGTATACCTTGGAATCAGGCCACATGACAATGGTCTGCAGTGTGGTTCAGGGGTGTAGTGTCTGGATTTGCCAACACAGGTGGGTATTACATTTACCATCCAGTCACCTGGGTAACTATTGCGTGTGGCCAATGCTGTGCATTGCTTGCCATGTATGTGTTCCTTAGTCCATGACATGGATGGTGTCTGGGATGTGCACAACTCCCACATGCATGTACAGTGATATGTGGAACTGTACCTGGGGTGTCTGGCCCATGTTGTGTACACAGATTGTTATCATCAGATGTGCCAGTCCTGGCCTCATGTGGCGGGAACTGTTAATGGACAGCAGGTTGACTCTGCACCTACATTGATAGCATGCTACCAGTATTCCCTGATGTCAGTGGAGTCTGTCCATACAGGGCATGTTTTTCAGGCATGGTCTGTCCTTTGTGGGTCACATTTGATGGGACCACAGGTGTTGCAGGTGTCCAGTGGGGAACATAGGGAAGGTGCACTGTTGCCATGTAAGTGCCTATTGGACTGATGGA
The DNA here is from genome assembly GCF_019279795.1 of Protopterus annectens. Classification (NCBI taxonomy): domain Eukaryota; kingdom Metazoa; phylum Chordata; order Ceratodontiformes; family Protopteridae; genus Protopterus; species Protopterus annectens. Next base: position 695,899,244 of record NC_056744.1, read on the forward strand.
CAAGGTGACATGCCCTCTGTAGCCCACTGCAATCACACCATGGTTACTATCAGTGGGCAATATGCAGGGTACTACCAACATAGCATCTGTTGCCTAGGCTAGTGTGTGTGTGTGTGTGTATGAGACATTGGTTGAGAGTGTTCTGTGGATAATACAAGGGTTGCTAACTTTGTTCACCTGGCCTTGATGTCATATGTAGGGGTATGGATTTGCACCCCAGTCTCTTGGCTATTCCACATCTGTTATCCTTGTACGGTGGATATTGTGATGTATACTAGGGTCAATATATAAGAAATATGCAAAACCCTCTCCACATTTAATCCAGTTGTTACACACTCACATCCACTTGCACACAGGATACGAATGACAAACACAGACACACACACACTGAAACCTGTCATGTCTTGGATTAGAACTCCTACCTAACTAGTTTGCTACATTACAGCACTACCCAGTTGCAGGACACGCTACGGAGATTACTGGAGTACTTATTCTCCAAAGGTGTATTTCACAGTGAATGACATCAGCAGGAGTGCCAAAGTATGGCATTTGAATTGTAGTGAGTGTGACTAGCCTAAAATTCATTGTTCCCTACACAGACACACAAAAACATCCACAACTGCCATGTGTGGGAATAGAACCCCTACCCGAGTTCTATATCATACTACAGCATAAAGCTTTTATAAGACACACCATGGGGATTAGTAGAGTACTCCTTCCCCAAAGGTGTATTTCACAGCGAATGACATCAGCAGGATTGCCAAAGTAGGGCATTTGAATTGTAGTGAGTGTGATTAGCCTAAAATGCATTGCTCCCTACACAGACACACACATAAACATCCACAACTGCCATGTGTGGGAATAGAACCCCTACCAGAGTCCTATATCACACTACAGCATGAAGCTATTATAGGACATGCCACAGGGATTCATGGTGTACTCCTTCCCCATAGATGTATTTCACAGCGAATGACATCAACAGGACTGCCAAAGTAGGGCATTTTAATTGCAGTGTGTGTAACTAGCATAAAATGCATTGCTCCCTACACAGACAGAAACTCACACAGTTGCCATGTCTGGGATTAAAACTCCTACCTAACTAGTTTATCACACTACAGCAGTATGCAGTTATAGGACACACCATGGAGATTACTAGGCCACAACTTTCCAAAAGGTATATTTCACAGTGTATGACATCAGCAGCCTTACCAAAGTAGGGCATTTGAATTGTAGAGAGTGTGACTAGCCTAAAAAGCATTGCTTCCTACACAGATAGAAACACACACACAGTTGCCATGTTTGGTATTAAAACTCCTACCTAACTAGTTTATCACACTGCAGCAGTATGCAGTTATAGGACGCACCACTGAGATTACTGGGCTACAGTTTTCCGAAAGGTGTTAGTCTTGCCAAAGTAGGGCATTTGAATTGTAGTGAGTGTGACTAGCCTAAAAAGCACTGTGCTCTACACAGAGACACACACAGTTGCCATGTCTGGGATTAGAATGCATACTTAACTAGGTTATCATATTACAGAAGTACACAGTTATAGGATGCGCCACAGAGATGACTGGGCTACAACTTTCCAAAAGTTGTATTTCACAGTGTATGACATCAGCAGCCTTGTCAAAGTAGGGCATTTGAATTGTAGTGAGTTTGACTAGCCTAAACAGCATTGCTCACTACACAGATACATACACACACACACACACACACACACACACACACACACACACACACACACACACACACACACACACACACACACACACACAGTTGCCATGTCTGGGATTAGAACTCCTACCTAACTAGTTTATCATACTACAGCAGTATGTAGTTATAGGATGTGCCACAGGTTTACTGGCTGACACCTTTCCCAAGGGTATATTTCAATGTGGATGACCTCAGCAGGCTTGTCATAGTAAGGCTATGGGGAGGGCAGTGTGTGTGTGCATGGGCCATAACCCATTCATCTACAAGTTGACATACCACATGCAGGCACATGCAGGGTTATATTCCACAGGTACATGTATACAGCTGCTAGATGACTACTTCCTTGTCAACAGTCATGTTGCACAGCTAGCACTTGCACCACATAGTCCGTAATTCTGACAGACACCAGTGGCTAATGTCTACAGTGAGTGAGATCTGAACCTCATGTGGTTGTAGCCATTTGAATGTGTGCTGGGTGGGTCAGGCCTCATAATGGATGGCCCCTTGTCACAGTCACTCTCTTCCACACATCTATGTACATCTACTTTTGGCTTATTATAGTGTGTTGTCCTTGGATATATGCCTGTATTCCTATCCACTGTGTGTGCAAAGCATGAGTGGTGCATACTGAGGAGTGTCTGCACTAACATCTGCAACTGCCAGATATGTCTGGTCCACTGTTATTTGCAGACATGGGCTTCATTTGCTTATTGCCAGATATGTCTGGTCCACTGTTGTTTGCAGACATGGGCTTCATTTGCTTAAGTGTGTGAGCTTGCCCAGTATGACCTTTCAGTATGGTGTTGACTGACATTGCCTTCATTTCTCTAAGACTGTGAGCATGCCAAGTATGCCCTTCTGTACTGAATGTGTGGATCGATTCCAGGGAGTTTGTACTGCAGTTCAGACCTTTGTGTTGTACACCTACAGATAGCATACTGTTTCTGCAGGGTATCCATTGATCATTTGGCAATATGGGGACAACCTGTGCAGGGGATAGTGTGTACTGCAGGTGATTGTGCCTGTGCTGCTTCAGCTGCATGGTACTGTTGTTAGCAGAGATATTCAGACGTGTACTGTTATACACTGTGATGTTTTATGTCCTCAAGTACTGTCAGGTGGTCATTCTTGCTCACAGTGATGTATTGAGGGACAAGGGTGACTGCAGCTGTGTGCGGTATTGTGGGCAGACACCTATGGTCTATTCATGGTAAGTTATGCCATTCTGGAGGGGGAGCTGCAGACACTTGCTGCTGGGTCTGTGTATCCAGTTCAACACCTTGGTACAATGCTGGCAGAGGATCCCATACTTGTATGCCCATTGACATGACAGTATGGGCTTATCTTGCTGTAGCAATGCCTCACAGCAGTACAGATTCACACAGGTAACTCAGAGGTAGGGGCCATGGGTCAGGACATTAACCCTATTGTGGTGTATGGGCAGGTGTGTAGCCACACATTTATGTGTTTACAGCCAGGGATAGTGTGTGCACACAGCTTGGTGCAGACCCTACACATTCTTTGCTCCCCATGCCCTCTCCTGTTATTCTAACCTCTTCCATACACTATGCATACATTCTCTGATACTTTCTCTAAGAGTATCACCCCTTCACAGGTGTATGTTAGTTTTGGTCCACAGTTCATGCAGTGGGACATTGTGGACATGTTACTGTGGTTTGTCCACATGGCCTTGCATATGGCTTATGTGGAGTGTGTTATGTTGTTATTTGGGTGTCCATGACATAACATGCATTTGCAGTACATGTGAGACACAGGCATTTGACAGAAGCCTGTGGGGTATTAGGGGTTGCTGCAGGCCAGATGTGGCAGGTTGTTGCATTCTGTCAGTCATACAGTCTCAGACCACCATACAGTATATTCCCCTGGGGTGACAGGGTAGGTGTGATAGGTGTTCATGTCAATACCTTCTATCAGTCTTGATCAGGTGGTGTGGATGCTGGCAGGGTGCTACCTACAGCTAGGGACACACCTGCATGGGATACCTGCACTGCATGCTGCATTCTTCCACTATTGCTATATACAGGTGGGGTCTTACTGTACCCATTCCCCACAGCAGGGATATGACCAGAGAGGTACCTTTGGGTGGTTTTTGTGTGAGCTGGGTACATGTGTGCTATGGGCACTACTTGCATCTGACACACAGATACGCATGGGGCATTCCAGTTATGCTGGCATGTGCATGTACATCAGCTGTTTCCCAATACATCAGTCCTACCTCCTTTGTGATCTGCAAGTGTTCAAGCAGACATCACCGGTATCCCCTACCACAGGACCAGTTACAGTGATGCATACCTGTATGTACAATTCCAAGGATGCCTCCAGTTTACAGTGACACAACATATACTGTATGTCTGGAGTACTTTCCCCTGTGGACTGCTTGTATATCTAGCTCAACAGCCATGCCATGTCAGTCTTTCAGATGGTGACACATATTACCACCATACATTTACAATGGCTTACTGCTAGCATGTGTTATACTGGTGGGGATTGTCTTTGGTACTGCAGTTGTGAGGGCTTGTCCCTAACATCCAGCAGTAGTGGGCAATGGCCACCAGGTCTTACATCAACATGCATACATACTGACCACTCTCACACAATATGACACACACACCATCCTAACACACACAGTCCTGCATATTGTGCAAATGGTACAACCTATCCTGCTACCTTGGCCACCTCTGGGCATCTGTGCTCCACTTGTATTATACCTACTCATATGTGTTACTACATTTCTACGCAGTACACAGGATTGGAGGGGGGCACACCTGATTGTTGCTACATTTCTACACTGAATTGGGGGAAGGGGCACACCTGACTGTTTTCACATGTCTACATAGGAGTGGGGGGGCACACCTGACTGTTACTACATTTCTACATAGGATTGTTGGGGGCACACCTGACTGTTTCTACATTTCTACACAGGAGTGGGGGGCACACCTGACTGTTACTACATTTCTACGCTGGATTGGGGGTAGGGGCACACCTGACTGCTTCTACATGTCTACATGGGAATGTAGGGGCACACCTGACTGTTACTACATTTCTGCATAGGGTTGTGTGGGGACAAACCTGACTGTTTTTACATTTCTACATAGGATTAGGGGGGTCACACCTGACTGTTACTACATTTCTACACAGGATTGGGTGGGGCACACTTGACTGTTACTACAGTTCTACACAGGATCGGGGGAGCACACCTGACTGTTTCTACATTTCTACACATGATTGGGGGGGCACACCTTACTGTTTCTACATGTCTCCAGAGGATGGGGGGCACACCTGGCACTTGTATACATTTGCTATGACTGTACTGGCATGTCAGGTACTCCATTTCATTCACCATTCTAACCTATCATGCTGACTAGAGGTATTTCAGTGTACTACAGGTCTTAGCTTTGGTTGCCCTACATATTAGTGTTTGACTTCCTACCCTTCAGAACTAACATCCCACTGCCTGACCTGCTGTAGTCTGTCTGTGTAGGCCGGGGGGGGGGTTACCCATAAGCATCATTCAGAGGCCATAGCACAACCTCTGTTTGTCTTTGTCTACACCTGTCCTGCTGGCTGAGACTGTTGTTGAGTATGTGAACCTCCCTGACTGGCATGTGTGAGTCATATGGACACACATGTGGTCCAGCACATTTTCTGTAGTGGGTTTTGTCACCCTGTTTAGTACTGGCTACTATGATGACTCCAGTATTTGTTACAGATGTCATGGTGCCACTATGGGTGTCTACTATCTGCTGCCATAACATTCAGCCTCCCGATTCCCTTGCATGCTCGCATTCATACCATAGATACAGGTAACGACAGATTCTACTCCATTCGGCAATTGGTAGGTTGATAGACTTACCTTGTGGGTGTGCCAGTATTGAGGATGGTGCGTGCTGGAGGCTACCTATATCAGATGCACATAGTACACTCCCTATACATGGTTGAGCACAGTTAGTGTCATGTTTGGCATCCCTTTTACTGTATGTGTGAGTCAGAGAGAGGTGCCATTCCCTGGGTCCCTACTGTGTCAGTGTATGTTCTATGCATTGCCTCTTTGCCAAGGCCAGGGCATACTGGGCATGCCTCCATCTGCCTACTGGGGCAGGCTCAGGTTGTTCCTCCTCCAAGTCACTCTGTGCCTGTGCAGGCCTTGGCATTGGTGGGGGGCTGTGTGGCCTTGCCCCATGCTGTTTCTGCTGCAGCTGTTTCTGCAAGATCATATTGTGTAGCATGACACATACCATAACAATTTGAGTACATGTAGCTGGTGAGTACTACAAGGCTCCACTAGATGTGTCCAGGCACCAGAACCATGACTTGAGCATCCCAAACACATGTTCTATTATAAGTCTGATCTGTGCATGTGCCTCATTATGGTGTTGTTGTTCGGGTGTGTGTGCATTTCTGATGGGTGTCATCAGCCACGGCTTCAGTGTGTAATCAGCATCCCCCACTAGGTGACAGTAAGGGATGTCCCCATTGGCAAATCTCTGGTACAGCTGTGTCAGATGCCAGATGTGGGAATCATGATAGCTTCCAGGGCAGCCAACACACACATTCATTATAATGCCCTGGGCATCGCACACGATCTGGCAGTTGGAGGGGATGCCCTTGCAGTTGATGTAGACCCTACCCTGATCACCAGGTGGTGATTTGATGCATATGTGTGTGCAGTCTATAGTGCCCACTACCTCAGGGTATTCTGCTATTTGGTGGAAGAGATGCATATTGCTGGCCAACACCTCACGAGTGTTGAGGAAATATACATGCTCACCGGCATGTGCTGACATGGCATCCAGGAACAGGTGGAATGCTCTGGATGCTGATGCCGGTGAGATCCCCATGATATCCCCAGTTGAGCTTTGGGAAGTACCTGTGGCTAGTATTCCTAGGCCTACACATACCTTGGCATCCACTGGAATGGGTTCCCCTCTGTCAGTTTGGTGTGTCAAGCGTGGCCGGCACAGCTCAACAATTTTCTTTAGGAGGTTCCTGTTCACCCTATAGCACACCACTATCTCCAGCTCATGTATCCCTTGTTAGGTTACCCTGGGTCTGTACACTGTTCTCCGTCTCCTCACTGTGGGTTGGTTGACAGCATTCACATCCTCACCACCCTCAGCCTCTTGCACATGTTATTGTATGATGCCTGCTGCAGCCCTTATCATTTTGTAGTTTTGTTTATTAAAAGTTCCCCATTTGTATACACCGGTTGTGCAGAGCATGGGAAAAGCCAGAGGGGAAGGTGTTTGCATAGCTATAGTAGTGTTTGGGCTGGGCTGGTCTGCTGCCTGTGTAATTGGCTGATTCTGATACATTTCACCTGCCAGCTATGCTAATTTTCTTTGATTAACTTCCTACTACTGTTTTCCCTTCCCATTGCCTGCCTGTTTAAGCCCAGGGACGTGCTCTGCAAACACAGTACTCAAATGTGCACAGAGCTGCTATTTCCTCGTTTACTTTTTTTTTTTTTTTTTTAAACCTGGTGTGCGGTGCGCACACTGACTTAGGCAATGTAAAGAGGGCTAGGCAGACACAGACACACCCCTTTGCCTAGCTGTGCTAAGCTAGGAGCAAACCTGAGCCACAGGGCTCCAATCCGCTTACAGAATGCCTGACACACACCCCTATGATGTCAGCTAACTTCTAGGCTTGCACCAAGCTATTCCTGCTCTTACATTGTTGAGAGCTGACTAGCATGCTAGGGAAATCTGGGATTCACTATCATTACCCTCATTTGCATAGGGTTGCCTGCTAATGCATAGTTACATGTCTCACACTGAGCCTCCCCCCTTAGCATCCACTGCTCACTGGCCATGTTGTCTTCTGCCTCCATTGACTATAATGGCAGAATAGTGATTTTGGTTAGAATGCTTATTTTAGGATGTTTGTTTTATTTTTAGCCCGATCCCGTTTGCTCGCCGCTGCCCTACGCTTAAACAGCCGAGATCAGCAAAAAAAAATAAATTTTTTTTTCACCTGTTTTCCATGCCAATGGCCTTATACTTGGCCATTGGCATGCTTTCTAAATGATATCCATCCTTTATTTGGAGCTGTCATGGCTCCGTTTTGGAATTTGCAGAAATGTACTCTGTTACTGGCAGAGTACATTTCTACAGATTACACTAGTCCTGCACGGCTGTTTCCAGCTTCCTGGATCACAGATTCACCTCATTTGCATGGATGTCTCCCGCAATTGGAGTAATTTGCTTACAGGAGCTAAGTCCGTGCAGGGCTAGTGCAGGAGTGCTTGTGCACACCCCTACAGGCTATTCCTGGATCGCACAGCAGACATATTGCCTGCTGGAGCTCCTGCACTAATCCTGCATGCCGTGCAAGGCTTGCAGAATCCGGGGGACTGTATTTGTCATATGGAAGGTGTGCTCTGTCTTTGAAAAAGAAATACATTTCTTGCTGAATTTAGAAAACAACTAAAACATTTGTAAAAACAAGAAAAAAACAGATGCAATACTTTTCATCTTTTCTTCGTAATTTGTTTTCATGTAGCTGTTGAAAAATAGTCATCAACTGCTGTCTCTCTTTGCTTGAACTGCTAGCTAAACTGCTTTGTTATGACAAACTGTTTATTGCAGGTCATGATGACCCATTATAAAACTGTCATATTGATTAATGGCAGCAGTGTGTTATTCAGACCTTCTGATGGATTTGCCGTCTCTTAGCTGGGTGCATTTTACTGGTGACATCTTTTAGAAGTTTGCTCATTTGAACTATTCACAACTGAGTGAGCTGACAATGGTGCTTCACAACTTTCAGCTGCAGTAATCCCTGAAGTAAATCTTTCTACTAGAGAAACATACTTCTCAACCTCTAAGTGCAAGAAATCTGTACAAAGCCAAAAATAATGGGGGGGGGGCAAAGACCCAAAATCGGAGACAAATTTTAAATATTGCACCTATAAATTTAGAAAGCTGATAGAATAATATGTTTTGTATTAGCATGCATTTTTCTGAAGGATATGAAGTTTGCATTATTTAGTGACTTCAATCTCTGATGATTTGGCGGAAAACCACACATTTTATGAGGAACGGACCAAAAATACGAGGCAAAAATCTGGGCATTCTGTGATAATCTGGACAGTTGAGAGGTATTCAGAGAAGTTCAAGCACTGTGTAAGATTTAGCAGACTCATACTTATGAGAGCAGCAGAGAATGCCATTTTGATTTATAATATTTATATTGAAGGGAAGTAATGCCCTTCCACATGGAGGTGGAGGTACTTCCCAAACAAACATACTTGGAAGTTTTCCTTTTCTTTGTATAGTGTGGTGTGGTAATGTGGTTCTTATCTCTGTCATGTACATACAGACATTGAGACACACAGACATACCTCCCATCCCCACACACACAGACACACACACACACACACACACACACACACACACACACACACACACACACATGTATTCATGCACGCATACATACACTGCACAGTATTACAATATTAATTCAAACATGCAACATTTATTTCTGTAAACAGGTTACTGTTACATGCTGTTCTAAGATTAAAAATATTTGTATACATCATTTGAGTAAACAAGTTGTCAGCAGCAATGCACACACTAAGACACACTAAGGCATGGATTCATAGACTAATGCTGTGTGCCTTCTAATTGCTAATTCTTGAGGTGGATACTACCCAAATGGTCACAGAGGTAATCGTGGAACTGTAGCTGACACATCTACTGCCCAATGTCCATTCCCAATGCAATGCCCACCCCCTCAGCTCTTCAAGTAAAGGGAAAACAAAGGCAGTATAGTGTAGTGTAAATGCAAGAGGTAAACTTCTGCACTTCTCAATCACACCATCTATACACTTCCCCAACCCTAGCTATGCTACTGGGTAATCAGGCATATATTAGACATTGGATAGTGCCAGCAGTCTGAGCAAAGGACCATATAATTAAAGACAGAGGCAGTACTAAACTATGCTTTGACCATAGAAGCTGTATAGTAGCATGTGAGGCTAACATTATGGATGGCACAATGAACGCAGGGTAGAGCGGCAGACTGAATGTGCACTTCATGTACAACAAAGCACTGGCTAGCCTATCTTAACCTCATCTGGCACAAGAAAGGCAGCATTGCAGCCACCGGCTAGGCCACTGTGGATGTGTCCAAAAAAGTTGTCAGGTCTGCTTATCATATAACACAGAGGAATTTGAGCAGAAAGGAAAGTAGAAAAGGGGAAAACAGTAAGCAAAGAAGAAAGCACAACAGTAGTCATACAGTGTGAAATGTTGTTGGGTGAAGGAAGAATCATAATTTTTCTTAGAAAAATAGCCATTTCTGTAAGTCATACAAAAGAAGGGTAGGTGGGGAAAGAAGTGAGAAATGGCTGTGGAAGAGATAGCAGGAAAATGGCAGGTAGCACATGCAAATAGACAAACACAAAACACAGACTCAGAGAGATAGGACAGTACACACAAAAAAAAAGATTAAGAGTGTAAGGACACATACATTAAAAGGGTGAAAAACTGGTGATGCGGAGGGACAGATAATAAACAAGGAATAGCAAATAATGCATAAAGGAAAGAAAACACCAAGATGAGGATATGGTAGGGTCCTGGCATCACTCAAAAGGGTGGATGATGTTATGGGTGAGTTGCTTTCCCAGTGCCTGATATATACATATGTGGACATGCAAGTAATATGACCAGTGCTGTAACTAGCTTATATAGTAGGAGGTACAATTCACTGATCTAGTGATCTAGTTCTCCAAGATGACCAAAAAATAGGTCTTCTGCTGCTTGAAGCTTTTGCAAACTTCTTGCTACACTTACATTACAATAGATGAAGCAGATCAGTGCTTCATCCCTGATCACAAAAATGGTATCAGCAAACTCATTTCAGAACACTGGTACTGCAATACCCCAACAATGGCAATTGCTTATCCTGGTCCCTAACATGTTCTGCTTGGGGCAGCTGCCTTCTCACTCCACCCTAGCTACACTTCTGTAAATGAATCCTCAAGCCATACCAGAAGGTAGTTCCCATTGCTGAAGTGGACACCCAGATGCTGGCACACCTTGGCAGTTGCAAGCCTCCATAACTGATGCTGAGAAACTCTGGCAGTCCCCTCCAGACTGCTCGTGAAAGTAAACACAAGTGGCCAGCAATGACCCATCCCATTTAGGAATTATACCTGCCAGCCATGGGTGACATAATGACAGAATCATTGGCTGGCACAGCCTGAGGTGACCATGGCCTTACCTCTTCCTCTTCCACAGCTGGACCTGCAGAAGGACAACACCGTGAGATATCATACACACATTTGCTTGCCTTCAGTGACACCCAGCCATGTCCAGCTGTCACTCTTCCTCTGCTGGAAAACAAAATATACACTCCCATGCATATGTACAATGGTTAAGATAGGAAAATACAGAGTACAGAAAAAATACTTCCAGTACACTGTGGGCTCTGTTTCATAAACCTCTGCCTCTGTCTGATGAAGTGGGTCAGGCTGATGCTACCTCAGATCAAAGTACCAATGCCAACAGTGCTTATAAGGAAGGGTGATATTAGTGGCATCCCTCACCATTCTAGCAAGCTCATGCCAGACATCCACCTTCCAAAGTGGAACATTATATTCATCACTCAGTATGTGCTTCCTAAAGTTACTGTGCAGGAGAAGGAACAGGGAATCCTACTCTCACTGGCACATCATGCTAAAGCCCTCCATTCCTTAGTCCCTAAAGTAACCACATAGATTTATTCAGATCCACTGAAGAAGCAAAATGGTAGACCCAAGTGCAGAGATTCACAGCTTCACATTTGTGGATGATGAGTTTTGCTACATAGTGCTTCACTGTGACACTCCTGTGTGCTCCTAGTGCTGACCTTCAGCTCTGAGAATGGATATAGCACTGTATGGTGGCATTACTGGCATACACAATGTTTGTAAGAATATTCCTAATTCATGATCACTACCATATGCAGAGCTAATGCTACCATGCCAATGCCACTGCAGCAGGTCAGTGAGACTGAGAAGCTTTTAGTCTCATGCTCAAGCCAAGTGGTTTAGCCCTTTATACCTCTGTGTCAATTGGTAAAGCACTAGGTTAGTAATGTCCATTACTATACAGTGGAGCATATTCCATTGAATGTTTGAAGTGAAAAATTGACCAAGGCCCTCATATTTATCTGTCCTTAAAAGCATCATTGATCTGGAACTGCAAACACTTGCATGATATGGTATGTTTCTCAACATATGATGTAACATTTACCGGATACCACAGTGGGTTATATTAGCATAAGTGTATAAGTAGAGAATGGTGACATGTGCTTTCCTGATTTTAGAGCTTTCACTGGTGGAAGTTCCAGCAAAACAACACTGCATAGGATGGACATCAACATGACAACAGCAGCTGATAATGATGGCAGCATGCAGGTAGCATGGTCTTGTGATACAATGGCATTGTTTGCAGCACTACAGGGAGAGTGGTCACCAACATCAATAATCACAGAGGTCCCTGCAAATGTTCATAGCTTCACTAATGTCTGACTGACATCTTTTAGCTACCAGTCCCTCACAGGATGCACAAGCTGTGTGCATACTAACACTAGAGAAAAGACCCTGAGGAGGGGACTAGACACAGTTGTGAACACATATAGCTACAACACATGACATTAACCAGAGGCAAGTAATCTTGGCATAAATGGCTACTACCTACAGGATTGTGGAGATGGTAATTGTTCTCCATGACTTGAAGAATGATGTGCATCCATTGGACAGTGACATGGAGTATAGGGACAGGGGTACACTATGCTTTAATGGTCATTGGTGGCAAATGTTTCCTCCACTGACACCTCCATGAGAAGCAGTGCAATTGTCATCTGGTCTCTCTCCAGGGACATGCCTTCTGTGATCATGAGAGGGTCCCAGCAGTTGGGAGACTGGCAATTAATAATCTCAGGTTAGACTACACAGACTTTTGATATGATAGCATTACTCTTACCTGTGGGCACTTGGCTTTCCACCCTTGGTCATGGTTGTCATCCAGTTAATGAGCAATGGCAATCCTCTGGCTAAACACTGGGAATGGTACAACAGGCTGAACACATGGGTTCCGATTGTTCTAGCCATTCCTTCTCACCTATAGGCTAACATCCTTCCACCCCCAATCATAAGCATAGACTAGTTCAGGGGCAACAATGCTCACCAGCATCAGCACATTTCCACACCTTCACTACTACAGACTGCTCTCTATGCTGTTACCACAAGATAGCACACTGGACACTGCCAACCATCACATTATGGCAGCTTGACTCCACCACTGGTATCAGTGAAAGATGTGATTTGTGATGACCTAGAACCTTGCAAAGTGTATAGCTATAGTGTTCACCTCCCTTAACCCGATTTTATCTCATAGTATTGCACTTGCTTGTTACTTAAACCTCCAATCAGTGAAAGTGGTGAAGAAGTTCCCTGTCCACCCTCAAACCTGTGTGGGCATGCGGATGTAGTGTGTGGTCATTCTAATTATTGACCTGCATAGCCTTGGAGTGACACTGCCTGCTTCATCTGATTCTGTGTTGCCAGTGTCATGGCTCATAGTCACAGAGCTGATGTTGCCTGTTTGCCAGTGCTGCAGTGCTTTGGAATTACTTCTGCCTCAGTCAAAGTACTTCTGCCATGAGTTCTTCCCCTCACTCACTGCCCTGTTGGTATAAATGTTATGGAAGAACTTATCAAGATATTCACCTGTAGCATGGCACACACAACAAATATCTTGCTGCACATGCTTCAACTGGGTTGTAGTGCCCTTCATGGCATACCTAGATAATGGAAGTGCCCCTTCAGTAGGTCAAACACACAGTTTACTATATTTAATGTTTCCATATCAGATGCATTATATGCCATTTCCTGCAGGGTCTGTGGGCTGCAGATGATGGGTGTGATGAGGTCTTCAACCAGGTCTCTAGGCCATATCTAGCCTTGCCTGCAATTCACTACAAACACCACATTATATGTGTCCTGCACCATGCTTACATGAGTGCATGTGTGTATTGACCTATCTACCTAACATTGGTGTGCCCCTTCAATCAGATTACTTTATGGGAAATCCATTCACAAAACTATTTGGTCTATAACATGTGAAAAATGGGGTTCCTATCATGTAGTCAAACTTTTACAAGTTCGAACCACATATGGTCGAGACCATACATTCGAATTTGTAAAAGTTCGAGCGTTTGAATGGAAATCTCAATAAGCAGAAGTTTCCATTCACTTCAATGTGGTGCAATCTTGAAGTTGGCTTATTTAAGTAGCGGGGGGGGGGTGCAGGGAAGCTTGTCCCCCAACTTACAAGTTATTGTTTTGTCGATTGTGTTTTCATTTTTTTTTTACATAGTTGAAGTTCTGTAACTTCGAACATAATGGTTCGACCATTAGGTGTTTGGAGTTACGGAACTTCGACTATCTGATATAGACCCTGAAAAATGTGTAAATAATGGAAACTACCTAGGTGGGGTATGGATACATTGAAAATAATGACCTTCAAATTACAAAACAGCCTTTTGTGTTGATGTGTCAAAGGCCCTCTGAACCAGATGGTAATATGCATGTAGTCACTGGCTCCTAGGATCTCAAGGAAATGCTCCTTCACACTCTGTAGCACAATGTTGAGGAAGTGGTATAGGATTCTTGACATACTGTCAAATAAATTGTTAAAATCAGACTGTAAAAATCATTAGGCTTTTCAAAATGACAGTCAATAACACAGGAAGCTCAAGTTCAAAACGTTTCTTTACTAGTGTACACCAGGAGGCAAAAAACTATACAAACAAGTATAGAGTTTTGACTGACTCTATACAGGAAATACCTTTGATTTTATAGCATTTACAATCAGCTTTTGCCCACCTTACTGACGTGGTCAGTCACAGGGCATTTACATCACTATAGTCCACAATATTCCATTCATAAGAAGGTGCTGAGGTAATGCTTTTTAAAAACTTTCCCATGAGAATAACACAGCCTTGCAAGGCACCTGGTCTATTACAATGTCTTTCTGTAAATGTTGCTCTTCCAAGGTTCCAGGGCCTGTACGAATACAATAGTCAGTTCATTTCTTAATACGCTTCTTTGTTTCTCTGGTAAGCAGCTGTACTCTATCTTCGATAGAGCTCACAAGGCCATCCTCCTCGGTGGAAGGAAGAAAGATATACATGCATACATATTTATTTCTCTCTAACCCAGCAGATAATAATTGCTGAAAGACATAAGCCTGCTGAGTTGGCTACTGCCAGGGTCAGAGGTTAACCACACTGCAGCTAAGCTTCAAGCAATTACATGCAAGATCATTTCTACTGCCATATTGTTAAATAGAATCAAATGCATTACATATTATACTGTTTCTAAACTAGCACTACATATATGTTTAAGTACATATTTTTCTAACATTCTCCCTCCTTTTAATGCTTTTTATTCTATTCAGAAACATAAACAATATTGTTTCATTCCCTAGCCTCTTCCTCTCTGGAACTTTCAACTAGGCAAGTCATTTGTTTTATATTTCAGAAAGAATTTTATTTGGTATTAACAGATTCAACTCCAGGTCTTGGTACATAGTCTCAGTTACAGATACATCAACAAAGTCCCTAACTAATCTTTTCATACAAGGTATCCATAACAGACACATGCTCCCAATATGAGCAAAACTACACAAATGGCTATCAAAATATTCATTAGGATTGAACCCCACCCACCAAATAGATTCTGGAAAAAGTTTGTCAGTGGGTTTGGGCCTGGTTCCGCCATTGCTGATACTTGCTGAATTACCTCTAGGTGGTCGTTGATTTCGTGCTCATTATCTGGTATATATGCACAGCATTCTTCTTTGATAAGCGTGCATGTACCACCTCTCGTCGCTAGGGTGAAGTCAAGAGCCATTCGATTTTGTAGTACAACAGTTCTCATTGCATTCAGTTCATCAGTCACAAGTTTGAGAGCAGAAAAAGTCGCATTGCTCATTACTTCGAGAAGTTTTGACAATTTCCTCAGTTCCCAGATCAATTTGACTGCTCCATAGGCTGGGATTATACCAGCCCAGGATATAACACTGTCACTCAAGTCCATATGAGTCAATTTTTCTTTATCTTTTACGGATGAATGATCTTTCCAACCAGCTTCGATTTTACCCACTGGATTAGTAGGTTTCTTGACTGAATTCCCAGTTCTTTGAGCTATATCTCTTACATTTCGTATCTTACCCAGAGGCAATTTTGCAGTATGTCTTATTGCTGGAACCAGATAACCCAAAAAACAACTGCCGGACCAATTCTCAGGTAACCATTTATATGCTTTTTTCCCACAAACAAAATAACAATTTTCTACTTTAGTACTGATGCGGGTTAACTCTGAATGAAACATTTTCCTGTCTATAACAGACAACTGTTTAAACAATTCAGGATTTTTCTGCACATCTTTCAATGTTGTTTTCATTAAGCTTAAATACGAATCATAATTTGTGCTACAACTAATACTCTGATCTTTTGCTTTTATATAACACTTGTAAGACACAGTTATGTTACAATTACTCCAACCAACTTGGAGCGTATCATTTTTATAGAAACAAACAATTCCCTTTTGTGTAACAGGTAAGTACAGTGCCACTTTGTCCTGTGATCTCACAGAACCTGTATCAAAAAGTAGATTTTCCCAAGTCTCATTTATCCCCAAGGGGACAGCGGACATCAAAAGTCCTCCATATGCTGTAGGTATGGCTGTACAAACCCAGCAATTTGAAATGTTCATAGTCTCTACATACACACGTTTCATGGCTAGGTATGTGTTAAAGTTTGGATGCCAATCTGTGGCCAGTCCATCACGTTTCATTATTTTTATCTGTGTAGTTATTTGCAGGAAAAACCCCAGCAAAAGAGAAATCACCACCAACATGGTTAATAAGTTTATGGCCAGTAGGACAGTAAACCAATGTCTTTGGGGTTGCTTTGTACTTTTATACACTCTGCCCCTGGTCATTTTATCTCTGTGGTATATCAGCTACAAAATGTCTATCAAGCTGGAAATTCTTTACCGGCTTGCAGTGGGTCAGGTGAACCCAGGACGACCTCTCCGCAACCTTTACTGCAGTAGGCACTGCCAACAGTACCTGGTACGGACCTTCCCACTTTGGACTCGTCCAATTTTTCTTTTTGATAATTTTCAACCACACCCAGGATCCTGGAGCTAGCACTGCGTCCGGCTTCGTCTGTTCTTTATCTGAAAAAGAGTTTAAATGCAAAACAGTCTTATTGGTTAACAATTTTTTCATATAACTGGCTAATGAGCCATCGACCTCCAGCTCTGCAGGCATGAGAGCTTTCCACTGTGGCACATAATATGCCCTTCCAAATACTACTTCAAAGGGGGTCAAACCCTTTACATTTGGAACTGTTCTCATGCTCAGCAATGCTAAAGGTAAACAGCAAATCCAATTCTTCTGAGTCTCACTCATCAACTTCCTTAACTTATTTTTCAAAATCCCATTGTACCTCTCCACCAGTCCTGCTGACTGTGGGTGGTAAGCACAATGATTCTTCAGGGAAATCCCAAAGAATCTCCCAAGTTGCTGAATTGTCTGGTTGACAAAATGTGTTCCATTGTCACTATAGATTCTTTCCGGTATGCCAAATCTAGGAATTATTTCCTTTACTAGGGCCTTTGCTACTGTTGCTGCATCCGGATTCCTGGTTGGAAAAGCTTCTACCCATTTTGAAAACATATCTATGATCACTAAACAGTATTTCTTTCCCTCACATTTATTCAGCTCTATAAAGTCCATACAAATAGTATGGAATGGATATGGTGGTGTAGGGAAACTCCCTTGCTTCGGTTTGAATGCTCCCTTTGCATGATGTTTACTGCAAATATGACACGCTGCACAAAATTTTTGTGTGTAGTTTGTAAATCCGTATGTTTGGAATATTCTGTTAACTAACTGTACCATCCCCCCTGTTGAGACATGGCTCTGCCCATGGCTCAACAAAGCCGCATATCTAAATAAATTAGATGGTAATATTGGCTTTTTCTCTTTGGAGATGTACAGTCCGTCTTCAAGGATTGCTCCTCGTCTTACCCACTTTTGTTTTTCTGCTTTCGTAGTTAATGTTTGCATTGTTTTCAACATTTTTAAATCTAAAATCTCAGAGGGTTGTAATTCCTCATTCAAAAATAAAGTTTCTGAGTCTGAGGCTGCTTGCTTTGCAGCTGCATCAGCTCGTGCATTACCTTTTGAAATCTTATCCTGTTGTTTTGTATGAGCTACACATTTACAAATAGCTACTTTGGTAGGTAACTGAATAGAATCTAATAAATTCAAGATTAGTTGCGCATGATTAATCGGTTTACCAGTGGATGTTATCATTTTCCTATTTTTTCACTGCTGCGCAAAAACATGCACTGTGGAGAAAGCATACTGACTATCAGTATATATGTTCACACATCTGTCTTTCGCTAGAGTGCAAGCTTGTGTTAAAGCTATCAGTTCTGCTTCTTGAGCATACAAGTTGTGTGGCAAAGTTTGTGCTTCTAAAATTTCAGTGTCTGTAACTACTGCATACCCCACCAGATTCTTCCCTGTAGGACCCCTTCTGCATGAGCCATCCACGTAATATGTCACCTCAGCATCATTCAAGGGCATCAATTGTCATATGAGGTTGGCTCAGCAGTATAGTTATACATGAAAGATGTCTAGCAGGAGAAAGGTATGCAACTTTTTCTTGTAGCAGAATTATTGCAACTGCATGAGGCACTCTCAATGTGAGAGGGTGGAATAACACCACTGAGGCCGAAGCCTGCACTGCCATTGCTGCTGCAACTACTGCTTGTACACAGTGAGGCAAAGATTGCACCACTGGGTCTAACTGTGATGAATAGTAAGCTATGGGGCATTGCTTATCCCCATGTTGTTGCTTTAATACTGATGTCATATACCCTTGCTTACAATCTACGGTCTGAAAGAACCGTTTGTGATAATTTGGAAGTCCTAAAACTAATGAAGAAGCTATTAACTGTTTTAACCTGCAGAAAGCCATTTCTGCTTCTGTTCTCCATTGTAAAATAATTTGGTACCCAGCTCCAACAAAAATTAGTTATACCTAAGAAAGACATTATTTCTTTTTTAGTTGTTGGTTTGGGTGCTTGCAAATTTGCTGGGGTTTTTTTCCTCTCTTTTTTCCTTTATCTAGTATTCTACCTTTATTGGATATCACATATCCCAGGTATCTAACCTGTTTTTTCCAAAGTTGTAACTTACTTTTGTTTACTTTGTGTCCTTGTATTGCTAAAAATTTTAATAATGCTACTGTATCCACCCTGCACTGCTGCTGGGTGCTGCTAGCAAGATGTCATTTACATAAAGTAGAATTTGACTACCTTCCGGTGGGGTAAACCCTGCCAGGTTGCTAGCCATTTTTTTGTGCAAATATTATTGGGCTCTCACAATATCCCTGTGGTAGTCGAGTATATGTATACCTCTTACCCTGAAATGTAAATGCAAACCAATATTGACTATCAGGATGTATAGGTATTGAAAAGAAAGCATTGCTAATATTTACCACAGGGAAATACTTCTGTTGCGGTCTCAAATCATTTAACAAGGTATGTGGGTCTGGCACCGTAGGTGCTCTAGGTATTACTGCATTATTTACAGCTTGTAAATCTTGTACCATCCACCATTCCTCGTTTGCTTTTTTAACAGGAAATAGGGGTGTATCACATGGTGAATCAGGAGATTCTACCAGTACTCCTTTTTTGAGTAATGCTGCTATTATAGGCTTAATTCCTACTTCTGCATCCTTTTTCAAAAGGTATTGTCTTTTCTGTGGTCTAAAAGCTGACTTTGGGATAATTGTAACTGGTCCTGCTGTTTGAATAAGCCCTACATCTAACTTGCCTGTTGACCACAGAGTTGTTGGAATTTTACACAAGGCCTCTTCTTTTTTTTAATAAATATGCTAATCAGCTGTCCTCACTAGATTGCAAGTGTACAGCTGTATGTGTCTGTGTCAACCAATTCAGTTTTTGTTTTTGTATCCCTTGTCCTGACAGTTCTAAATCAGTCTGTTTTCCCATTTTGTTACCTTTTTTTCTAAGTCTGCCCATTTAACACTTTTGTTTTTTGTCAAGCTGACATGTGGCAGTCTATTGGACTTATACAATTTCATGAATTCCTGAGGTAATGAACAGCTTACTACACTGTTTTCCTCAGTATCCCAATATAAAGTTCGTAATATTAATCTGTTAGCAGGATTTTTTGAACACTTCTTGTTCATATTCCTTATCAGGTCCCGGTGTGCTTACAGCAGTATAGCGTACAATGTAACAAATGCTGATGATCAGTGTCAAGGGAGGGTACCTTACTGATGGCTACGTTCATCAGTTCTTTGGTTACTGCCCCTGGACCAGTAACTAGGTCCTGGCTGTACCAATAATAGGCTTCACCCTCTGATCACACCACAAAAAAGCATCCATTTGTCTTTGTGCCTCCATACCCTGCATGGTAGGAACTACTGCTATGCCAAATATCTGCATA
The DNA here is from genome assembly GCF_019279795.1 of Protopterus annectens. Lineage (NCBI taxonomy): Eukaryota > Metazoa > Chordata > Ceratodontiformes > Protopteridae > Protopterus > Protopterus annectens. The sequence continues at coordinate 695,919,526 of NC_056744.1, forward strand.
AGGTCTCTTCCCAGTAAGTTTACTGGATATTTTGCAGAAACTACAATTTTACTTTTCTGAGTCATACCTGAAACAGGGTCAGTTATTGCTATATTATGGGAGAGTGTTTCCCTGTATAGCTGCCCGTTTGCTGCTTTCACTAATATGTAGTCAGGTGATTCAGAGTGTTCCGGTAACTTTGAAGGGTGTATCAAAGTTCGTGATGCTCCTGAATCACACAAAAATCTCACTTCCCTCCCCTCCACCAGAAGTGTAACTTCCGGTTTTGTGTCTGCCAAATAGAGCTCCAAGCTCAACAAGGCTAAATCTAAAACTTCGCTTTCCTCATTTTCTACATCTGTTTGCACTTCCTCTATTCCTTCTACTATGTTTACATTTTCTCCCTGCCCATTAGTCTCTCCGTTATGACTATCATATAGTCAATCCTCATCACTCCTATCCTTCCCTTCCGTAGACGTTTTTTTATTCAACCTGCAATCCCTTGCTAAATGTCCCTTCTTCCCGCACTTGAAGCACTCACCTTTTCTCTTTCTTTCCTCAAAAACCTCTGAGTTTCTGTCAGAGCGTTTATTGCCCTGAGCGTTTCTCCTACCCTTTTTACCTGACTGCACTACAAAGACCTCTGCTCCATCTTCAGCTGTGAAGACCTGCGTCTTCTTTTTCTTCTTACTGTTAAAATGTCTTTCAGCATGCCTAGCATACTCCACTAAGGCTTGTTGCCTACTTGTTCGATGATCTATCATATGCTTTGTAATAAAGCTACTGATAGAGGCAATGCAACCTTTTAAAAATGTATTTTTTTAATTGTTGTTTAAAACATTCTAATAATCTAGCATAATATCCATCTATTGTCTCATTTTCCTGTTGTATGCATTGATTAATGCAAGTTCAGTCTGCTTTAAGTTTCCATTTCTCAGAGATTCTGTCTGTCAGACCTTTCACTATGTTGTCTAAAAAAAATGTTTTTGAATTTCTAAGCTTCTGTTTTTCTACAATTTGCTTCCTCAATCCACCTGTGTGCTTGAGGTATGCCTAGTTGGTACTGCTTTTTTGCCTGACCTCCTGCATCAGATTTAAGCTGTTTAAGGAGTTTAACTAGTGAAAGTTTATCTAGTTTACCATCAAATTCATATTTGTTAACACATTTTGTATAATATCTCACATTATCTGCTCACTGCAATTGCATATACTTCACATTATCCATTAGGGGCGGATCTCGTGATCTCTCAGTGCACTGATTTCCCATGTCTTTAAAACCCTGTTACATCTCCCTTCTCTTCTACCACGTCGTATCTTCTTCCTGTATCCACAGTAGTGTCTAGAATGACTGTTTACTTTGCTCTGTTTTTCCCCTGATCTATGACCAAATATACAGTACTTCAATTCGTTCTCAACCTGCTATCACAAATCTTAACAACAGTACACAGTAACCTGGTCCCTGATCTAAAACAAAGACAAAGAGGGAAATTCTTCTTACCTGAGCCTCCCGTTTATGACTGCATATTTTTCTTCTTGGGGTCCAGTTTTCCGCTCTTCAGCCACAGATCAGAAAGTGGACAGCCTCTTTACACACAACAATTCAGTCGGAGGTCTTTTCACTTTAAGAAGAACCATTTTGGCAGCTTCTCCTGCGCAGATTTATTACCACCCATGCACTCTGACCTGTAGCTTACCAAGGGAATTCCGGTTAAGAAGGACCAAAATGTCAAATAAATTGTTAAAATCAGACTGTAAACATCATTAGGCTTTTCAAAATGACAGTCAATAACACAGGAAGCTCAAGTTCAAAACGTTTCTTTACTAGTGTACACCAGGAGGCAAAAAACTATACAAACAAGTATAGAGTTTTGACTGGCTCTATACAGGAAATACCTTTGATTTTATAGCATTTACAATCAGCTTTTGCCCACCTTACTGATGTGGTCAGTCACAGGGCATTTACATCACTATAGTCCACAATATTCCATTCATAAGAAGGTGCTGAGGTAATGCTTTTTAAAAACTTTCCCATGAGAATAACACAGCCTTGCAAGGCACCTGGTCTATTACAATGTCTTTCTGTAAATGTTGCTCTTCCAAGGTTCCCGGGCCTGTACGAATGCAATAGTCAGTTCATTTCTTAATACACTTCTTTGTTTCTCTGGTAAGCAGCTGTACTCTATCTTTGATAGAGCTCACAAAGCCATCCTCCTCGGTGGAAGGAAGAAAGATATACATGCATACATATTTATTTCTCTCTAACCCAGCAGATAATAATTGCTGAAAGACATAAGCCTGCTGAGCTGGCTACTGCCAGGGTCAGAGGTTTACCACACTGCAGCTAAGCTTCAAGCAATTACATGCAAGATCATTTCTACTGCCATATTGTTAAATAGAATCAAATGCATTACATATTATACTGTTTCTAAACTAGCACTACATATATGTTTAAGTACATATTTTTCTAACACATACCTACAATATTTGCAATGTGTTAACAGTTGGTCATTGAAAGGTCTGTATAGCAAAGATGTTTAAAGCTACACATACCTTACTATGCAAAGGAATGGGTATGCCACACATCTCCCTTGATTTCACCTGTTGGCAACACAGTATGACTGGATCTCCTTACATTCTTCCTGTCTAGAAGGAAATGGCTCACAATTTGATGGTCTATTAGCTGGTTGTCTTTTAGTTACTTTCAGTAACTCCTAAATTGGTGTGGATTGCCGTGACATACAACAATGCCGTTGGTAGGTCTGATGGCACTCCCATCATGTACATTATGAATAACAATGTTCAAAATTAATATGTCCAATGATACAGTGCATCTGCTTTATATGATTCTGAATCAGTTCGCCATTTTGGGTGCTATAATTTGTATGTTTTGTGATATTGTATACTGAGCTGTTTTGACCCTTGTGCAATTGTGTTAATTGTATCTTACGACAACCACACCCTTGACATTGTTGTTACGGGTCTATATCACCATATCGAATGGTGATAATGCAGAAAGTTGAAAATATTGAAAGTTCACGAGAACGAACTTGCTATTGTGGGGGGCTGTGCCCCCCCCCCTGCTAAATATATATTCCAACTCAGAGGTCGCACTACAGTGAGGAAAGGGCAAATAATTAAATTCTCACTGTACAGCGACCCCAAAAACACAAGTTCGTTCTCGTGAACTTTATATATTTTCGGCGTTCGGCTTTATCACCATTTGATATGGTAATATAGACCCATTGTTACACATTCTAGTTTGCTATGTGTAATGCACTGTTACTCTTTGAATCCTGACTAAGGTTTTTACTCTTTGAGACCAGTTAAAGGCAAATGTACTCTCACAGAAAATAAAGCTATGTGACTATGATTTCTCATAAGTACCTAGAAAACTGAATTGACAAACTACAGTATGCTGGCCTAGTCAAATATGTTACATAGAACTCATAAACATCTAAGCCCTCTTAAAGGAGCACCTGATCTATTCTTTACACTGGTTTATTTATTTATTATTATTTATTTTATTTTACATTTGTTTACCGGGATAGTCTGACTGGATGCATGTCCATTTTCAGCGGAGGCCCGGGAGAAGAGCTCCATAAAGACAAACTTACATAGATTACACAGAAGTTAGCAAACAATTATAAAAACAAAGTGATTATATACAATGAGTTAGTAGTGATTCCCTAGTAGGGACTCACAATTGTCATGGACAGAGAATTAAAAGTAAGAGACATCAGATTGGAAGCACAGCTTGGTGATGTAGCTACAAGTTATGATAATTGCAGAATATGCTTTTAGTTTATAACTTAATCAAGGTTGGTACATGGGCATAGCCAATTCACTTTGAGATACTGTTTGAGGTTTTTTTTTTTTGAAGAGACTTTTTGGAGGATTGTAGGGTTATATAGTTTGGCAATGAATTCCAGGTTTTGCCAATGAAGTTGGCAAACAAGGATTCATCAGCAGAGTTATTAGCTTCGTGGGTTTGGACCAGTAGTTTATCGGCTGACCGTAGGGAACTTAGATTGCTATATGGCTTAATAATATTTTTAGGTGAGGGGGTATCCTCAGGGTGGTACAAAATTTTGTGCACTATTAAGAGTTGATTGAATTGAATTAAGCTGGGCAGTTCTAGCCACTCTATTTGTTTAAGGTTCTGGCAGTGGTGGGTTCTATAGGTGGAGCCAGTGGCAAATCTGGCAATATGACTGCAGCTATGGGACAGCTTATCTAGTTTGGATTTAGGTTTATCAGAAAGGCAAAATGTATATAAAATTTATATAAGCAACAGAAAACTAAGAGGAAAAAAAGAGAATAATGACCATGCCAATTCAATGATTACAACCAATAAAATTGCCCAAGCTATTCAGAAATTCTCCACAACTTATGATTACACCACAAGTGTTAAGTAAGTTGTAGTTGTACCACGACGTAGAACGAAAATTTTACCCCCTTCCCCTGGTGATCCCATATCTATATATTATTTTGTGTAAACTCATACAAGCTCTGGTGTGCTTTAAGGGGTTAAGTTAAAAAGATGGGATACGAGAAAACAACTTTATCATGGATAGCACTGTCATGGGGAGGTTTTTAGCAAAGAAAGCAAGCAAGCAATACACACACAGTATCTGTATTATTCCATGAAGCAGCAGCCATTACAGAGAAGGTTTTTGAAAAAAATACTGATTCATATTTTGATATGATATTACTGACAATATATGAGTTTTATATTCCTTAGATATAGATGAGATCTGTATATAGTTGTTATTAGTGTGTAGTATGTTTATATGTCAAATTTGTATTTGATGTGTTTGTATGTTATTTCTGGAACATCTAAACCTAATAAAAAGATTTATAAAAAAAAAAAAGTAAACTCCACATAATGCACTTCTATTATGTAAAATAGATGGCAGAAGTTATTGGCAAACTGTGGCTGATAACCCTTTTAAGATGTTTTGCAGTAAAATAATTTTTGTCATAGTGCTGTAGAATTTCACAATAATTGAATGGTTAGTGAAAGGAAATTATGTCATGCAGTATGCAATTACACATGGACAGCTCTCTTGGCTATATCTGGCCACACTTTTCCTTTGTGAGTAATAGAAAGAAAACTAGTTATTGGACAGACTATTTTCATATAATATTGCAATAAATGTGTCACTCAAATTCCAGGTCTGAAGCATTTCCTGCCAATTGTAAGAATCTGTGAAGTGAAAAATGATTAGTATAATTTGATTTATAGGTAGAGAAATAAAACAATGAAGTGATTTTAATGTATCTCTTCTGACTTTTCCCTTTGGAGCATTACAGTAAATGTGTTTTACTTGTGGTTTCTTTAAATGTAGAAACATACAAGAACGAGCTTTTAAGTCTGGAATGGTGGACTAAAGCACTGACAGCTCTGTAGACTGTACAGTGCAGTCAGTATTATTCAGCTGTTGATATGCCACATTATTTTCAGTGTGATAACCAACGTAATCATTTAGCTTTGATCAAAATTTGGTCTTTAGCTTACCTTAAGAGAGGAGTAAGCAAAGAAGGTAGCAACTGATAGTTCATTAATCATATTGGTTGGGATTTATACCCCGGGATTCAGCAAGCTCTGCATGGCATGCAGGAATAGTGTAAGAGCTCCTGCACACAATATGGCCGACAAGTGATCCAGGAACGAGCTCCCGGGATGTGCACGAGCGCTCCTACACTATTCCTGCATGGACACAGCTCGGGTATGCTAATTACCCTATTTGCTGGTGAAAAACATGCAAATGAGGTGAATTAGTGATCCAGGAAGCAGGCAGGCGTCTGTTCAGGAATAGTGTAACCTATAAAACTAAGGTATGACAGCTCGAAAGAAAGCATATATTCAATGTAGTAGCATGCCAATGGACAAATATATGGCCATTGGCATGGGAAATAGTTGCAAAATTATAAAAAATAACTTTTTTTTTTTTTTTTGCCGATTTTGAACGTTTAAGTGTATAACACTGGTGCAGAAATAGGATTGGCCTAAAAATAAGGAAAAAAGTTGGAAATAAGCTTTTAAACCCAAATCAGCATTCTGCCATAATAGTCAATGGCATGCATAAGACAACAATACCATGGAATAGTGGTTGCTAAGGAGGAAGGGTAAGTGTCAGTTTTGTAACCATGCATTAGCAGTCAGTTTTATGCAAATAAGGGGATTGATACTTGATCACAGATTTCCCCCTCAGTGTTAGCTTGCACCCAACCATGTAGGTACAGCAACAGCATCGTATAAACATAAGAGATATATTACTTCATAAGGGGGAGTGTCATGCATGCTGTAAGCTTATTGGAGCTCTGTGGCCCATGTTTGCCCTTAGCTAAGCACAGCTAAGGAAGGGGGTGTGTCTGAGGATGCCTAGCAGTGTTTACATTGCCTAAACGGGTGTGCGCACCGTGCACCGGGTTTTAAACAAGAAAACAAAAAAACAGGAAATAGCAGTTCTGTTCACACCTAAGCACTAGGTATGCAAGCCGCGCCTTGGGGCTTAAACGGGAAGGCAATAGGAAGGAAAAACAGCAGTAGGAAGGCAATCAAGGAGAACTAGCATAGCTGGCAGGTGAAATGAAACAAAAACAGCCAGTTACATAGACAGCAGCCCAGCCCCGCCCAGTACACTACTATAAACTATGCAAACACTTTTCACTCTGTTTCTCCCATAAACTCTACACTACCAGTGTACACAGATGGGGAAATTTTACCTGACGAAACTAACAAAGTGATAGGGGCTGCTGTCGCTCTCATACATCAATATGTGGAAGAGGCTGAGGGTGGTGAGGATGAGAATGTTGACGACCAACCCACAGTGAGGAGAAGGAGAAGTGTGTACAGACACAGGGTAACCTACCAGGGGCTACATGAACTGGAGATAGTGGAGCGCTATAAGGTGGACAGGGACTTCCTACAGCAAATTTTTGAGCTGTGCCGGCCACGCCTCACACACAGAACCAATAGAGGGAAACCCATCCCAGTGGATACCAAGGTATGTGTAGGGTTAAAAATACTAGTCACAGGTACATTCTAAAGGCCAACTGGGGATATCATAGAGATCTCACAGGCATCAGCATCCAGGGTACTCCACCAGTTCCTGGATGCCATGTCAGCACATGCCAGTGAGCACATATATTTCCTCAACACGAATAAGGCGTTGACCAGCATTATGCGTCTCTTCCACCAAATACCAGAATACCCTGAGGTAGTGAATGCTATAGACTGCACGCACATACACATCAAACCACCACCTGGTGAGTGGGGTAGGGTCTACATAAACAGCAAGGGCTTCCCCTCCATCAACTGCCAGGTCGTGTGTGATGCCCAGGGCATTATCTTGAATGTGTGTGTTGGCAGTACTGGAAGCTATTATGACTCCCACATCTGGCATATGCCACAGCTGTACCAGAGATTTGCCAGTGGGGACATCCCATATGGCCACCTAGTGGGGGATGCTGGTTACGCACTGGAGCCGTGGCTGATGACACCCATCAGAAATGCACAACACACACCTGAACAAGAACTCTATAATGAGGCACACTCACAAACCAGAATCATAATAGAGCATGTGTTTGGGATGCTCAAGTCACGGTTCCACTGCCTGGACATATCCGGTGGAGCCTTGCAGTACTCTCCAGCTATGTGTATACAGATTTTCATTGTATGTGCCATGCTACACAATATGATCCTGTGGAAACAGCTGCAGCAGGAACAGCACGGGGCAAGGCCACACAGCCCCCCAACATTGCCAAGGCCAGCACAGGCACAGAGGGACTTGGAGGAGGAACAACCTGATCCTGCCCATGTAGGCAGAAGGAGGCATGCCCAGTATGCCCATGCTTTGGCAAAGAGGCGATGCATATCACATACACTGACACGGTAAGGACCCAGGGAAGGACACCTCTCTCTGACTCGCACATACAGTAAAAGGGATGCCAAACATGACACTACCTGTGCTTTACCATGTATAGGGAGGGTACTATGTGCAGCCGACATAGTCAGCCCTCCAGCACCATCCTCAATACTGGCACAGCCACAAGGTAAGTCACTCTTCTTATCAGTTGCTGAATGGAGTAGTATGTAATGCTAGTTGTATCTATGGTATAGATGTAAGCATGCAACAGAATCGGGTGGCTGAATGGGATGGCAGCAGATAGTGGGCACCTATATGGGCAGTATGAAATCCATAACAAATACTGGTGTCAACAAAGTAGGCAGTACTAGACAAGGTGACAAATCCTACTGCAGTACATGTGGTGGCCCAAATGTGTGTCCATAGGACACACACATGCATGTCAGTGAGACTCACATACCCAACAACAGCATCAGCCAGCAGGACAGGTGTAGATGACCATAAAGAAAGGCTGTGCTAAGGCCTCCAATTGATGGTAATGGAGAACAGCCCCCCTCCAGACCTACACAGACTACAACAGGTCAGGCAGTTGTATGTTAGTTCTGAAAGGTAAGAAGTCTGAAACTGAAATGTAGGTCAATAAAACCTAATATTGCTGTATTCAACTGGACATATAAGAGAATTTAAGTACCTTTATCTGAACTTTTTTTTCAAAAAATACAGTATTTAAATTGATTTTAAATGTGTTGCAGGAATATTAACTGAACTGGAAGTTAGTCAGTGTTTGCTGAATTTTGTTATTTGCTAGTAATTACAGGTGTGGGGGTAGCCACATTCTTTGGTTTCCTGTCCTTGCCTATTTAAGTCGTACAGTGTGAAATATTTTCTGCTTAAAACCCTCAGCTTTGGCTGGCTAAGAACTTGCTGTATTCAAATGGATGTATAAGAGAATTTAAGTACCTTTATCTGCACTTTTTTTTCAAAAAATACAGTATTTAAATTGATTTTAACTGTGTTGCAGGAATATTAACTGAACTGGAAGTTTTGACTCTGCTCTTCAGTTAGTTACACCCACCCTCCCTGTTTTTGTTTTGGTGTTAATCTTAGTGGCTTTGAAACTGCCCGCCCCTCTTGTAAATTTGTGTTTGGATATTCCTTCTGGGCCCATCTCATTTGCTCACTCAACTGAGTGCAGTGAGATCATATTCTGATTTCAGGCACTCCTACTGTGTACAAAGAGAGCATCTGGGAAACAGAAAAAAAATAAGCTTGTTTCCTGCCTTTCCTGTTAAGTGGTATAGACTATTTGTAAGCTTCTGAGCCCCCAAGCCCTTCTGTGTTGGAGGGAAGCCTTCTAGCTTAGTTTTTTTTTTCTTATAACTAGCCAGTTTTCTAGTTTCAGCACTCAAATCTGTTTCTTTGATCTCAGCACTTGTTCAGAAAAAAAAAATTTCATCTGCTTTTACTGTACTTGTGTTTCTACCTACTTTATTTTACTTTTGCATCATCTTAAAAGTACTCAATTGTATTTATTACTGCTTGGTGTAACTCATTCTAAGCCTTTTGGTTTAAACACTTGGGCTTGGACCAGTTGTTTTGCACTGAGAGGGTTTGTGGTCTGCACTGTAGTGGCAGAACAGGTAGCTTGCATCCTTCTAGGTTGGGAACTGCTGATTGAGGGCTCAGTGTCTGTTATTCTAAAAGTGTATTAATTCTGGTTTAAGCACTTGGGCTTTCAGGCCAGTTATTTTACATTAAGAGGGTTCGTGGTCTGCACTCTTGTGGGAGGAGAGGCTGGACTCTGCCCTTCTGAGCTGGGAATTTCTGGTTAAAGGCTTATAGTGCATGCATATCTGAACTGCTTCTTACTGAAGTTGGTGCGCCTTGTTTGCTGTGGCATAGACTGGATTCAGGCCTGCTGGATCTAGCTTTGTTTGTGCAACTTGAGCACTAATCCAGGCATTCTCTAAAGTATTCGATTGTATTTATTACTGCTTGATAGTAACTTGATTAAAGTGTAGCTATCATTCTAAGTCTTTTGGATTAAGCACTTGGGCTTCAGAGCAATTGTTTTACATTAGGAAGGTTTGTGACATGCACTGTGGTGGCAGGACAGGTAGCTTTCATCCTTCTAAGTTGAGAACTGCTGATTGAGAGCCCAGTGTCTGTTATTCTTAAAGTGTATTAGTTCTGGTTTAAGCACTTGGGCTTCAGGCCAGTTATTTTACATTAAGAAGGTTCGTGGTCTGCACTCTTGTGGGAGAAAAGGCTGGACTCTGCCCTTCTGAGCTGGGAATTTCTGGTTAAAGGTTTATAGTGCCTGAATATTTGAACTGTATCTTACTGAAATTGGTACACCTTGTTTGCTGTAGCATAGACTAGATCCAGGCCTGCTGAATCTAGCTTTTTTATATGCTTGTTGTTTGTCTGCTTGTTATTTCCCTGGAACGCTAATTCCACCTAATACGTGGCTTCTCAGTGCTTCTGTGGATCACTAGTGATATCTGCATTGCTTACTGTACTTATTTCCTTGTTTCACTTGAAAGAAAGTTACTATTTGTCATTTTTGCATTTAAGTTACCTGTAACACATTGCACTTAAGTTACCTGGCACTTGCTCACTAAAGCAATTATACAAGTCAGCACTAAAAATTAAAAGCACTACACCCTCACTCCCCACTGGCCCTTGTTTTCAATTATTAAGGAATTCCCAATATTATTCTAGCATGTCCAAAGGTCAGTTGTCAATCTCCTCTCCGGTCCAGCTGGTGAATCTGGGAATCTTGAGGCAATGTTACAACTGCCTCATGTACACAGACAACCCTCTCCTCCTCCCAACAAATTCCAACACATGTGAGAGATGCAACCATATAGCCAAACTGGAGGCTAAGCTCTCTCAACTCAGTACTGGCATAACCAGTCAGGAGGAGAAGGAAACCACACTCACTACAATTCCAGTCTCACATAGACCTACCACGACAGCAAACCAAACACATAATCACACAAAAACATACTTGGAGGCTCTAAATAAAGATCTGCCTAAGCAGCAGAGACCTCCAAAGCAGACACCCAAGCAACCGCTGCCCCAAAACAAAACACCTGCAACACATATCTCACAAAGCCAGTGTGCCAAACAGTCACAGCCCTTAAGACTAAACAACACACCTGATACACTTGTAATAGATGACTCTATCATCAGGCACACTGACGTCCCGCTCACCAGGCTGAACAAGGAGAGGGTCATGGTGAGCAGCCTGTCGGGCGCTAGGATCCGCCACATAACACAAGCACTCAGGTCACTCCAAGGCAAGTACAAATATGACTCAGTCATTGTCCATGCTGGTGTGAATGACCTGAGATGTACCTCCCTGGACTACATGAAAAGAGACATAAAGGAGCATGTAGCCCAGGCCGGTATGACCCTGACCTTGAGTAGCATCTTACCCTCACCAAGAATGATGCCACAATATGAAAACAAGATGATCAATTTCAACAATTGGCTTAAGTACTGGTGTCATTCAAAGGGGATCCAATGCCTGTCAGCTTGGGATGATATGCTCGACAAGCCATGATGCTTCACTAGGGACAGCTTGCACCTGTCACCCCTGGGCTTTTGGATATTGGCAAAGGCTCTTGCTACCCCCATAGTGCCTTTTTTAGGCAAGGCTCAAAAGATAAACCCACCTCCATGGGTATCACAAGGGATAACAAACTAAGAGTAATGTTACTCAATGCCAGAAGTCTAAACCTCAAGATGCATGCACTTGAAACTCTACTTATCATGGAGAACATCGTTATCTGTGTAGTAACAGAAACCTGGTTCAGGGCTCCCGAGAGCACCCCAGCACTACCAGGTTATACCTCATACCATGCTTTTCGGCCCCAAAACTTGGACTGAACCACAAAAGGAGGGGGAGTATCGATATTCATCAAAGATACCCACACCTCCAGGTTGGTGGCAAAGCACGAAGCATCAGAGACTATCCATGTGCAACTAACAGTGGGTAAAACTGCCTTCCAGTTTATAGCCTGCTACAGACCACCCTCCCAAACCCAGGAGCCCCACTCGGCCTTTCTGAGAACACTGGAAAATATGAAGGTCTCTCCAAACACCATTATATTGGGCGACTTCAACTACCCAAACATAGACTGGGAGCATTACTCTAGCTTCAACACCCTAGCCCAAAGGTTCCTAAAATTTATAAACTCAAATGCTATGGAACAACTTGTTACCACTCCCACAAGAGGGGAAAACATACTGGACCTGATCATCACCAAGATGGGGACTCTATGCTCCAGACCAGAAGTGTATCCCTCACTGGTAAGATCAGACCATAAACTAATCTCACTGGATATTCACTTTCCGACCACACCCCCTGACCAGGAAACCACAGTGAAAAACTTCTCTAAAGCAAATTTCACACTCCTCAAAACTGAGGTGGAATCCTTCAAAGCCCCCGGGCCTGTGGAAAATATGGCCCAGACTGCAGAATCCTTTATAAACGCATTCTATGAACACCTTCAGGAATGCATGGATCATGCGATCCCAAATAAAACCAAGACCCAATCCTCCAAAGGCAGACATCCTGTCTGGTGGACCCCAGCCATAAACAAACTATACAATAGAAGGAGGAAGCTACTAAATGATAGAGCAAAATCCCAAAAAGGGAAGGCATCACTGATCAGTATTAGCAAAAAACTACGGGCACTCATAAAATTGTCTAAGGCCAGCTTCGAGAGAAAAAACTGCACAGGACACTAAGGATAATCACAAGGCTTTCTTTAGTTATGTTAGGAACTTGGGTGGTAATTCCCAGATATGCTCAGAATTAGTCCAAAATGACAAAAAATACACTGAACCCACAGACATTGCCAACATCCTAGCTGACAGGTTCAGCGCAACCCCCCCTCCCCACACAAAGGGCAAATATCTATCCCAGCAGAGTGCTGCCCCCCTGACATCTCAGATGCTCAGGTAAGAGCCGCCCTCTCCAAAGCAAAAAACACAGCATCAGTGGGACCAGACAGTGTCCCGGGCTGCATCCTACATGAACTCCAAGAGGAGCTAAACCCAAACATAAAACTACTGTTAAATCTTAGCCTTACTACAGGATATGTGCCCAAAGAGTGGCATACAGCAACAGTGGTCCCTCTCCATAAAGGTGGTGCCTCAACGGATCCTGGAAACTATTGCCCCATAAGCCTGACTAGCTTGGTCTGCAAAGCTATGGAAAGGATCATCATGGACCTCATAAATAAAGATATTGGGTACCTACAGACACTGGATCCTACCCAGTTTGGCTTTGTTAAGGGCATATCCTGCCTCTTAAACCTGGTTGATTTCTTTGAAACAGTCACCAAGGTGATTGATGAGGGGAAGGTGGTCCACACAGCCTACCTGGACCTCGCAAAAGCCTTTGATACAATACCCCACTCGGGCATTATAGATAAGCTCACCAGCTTAAATATAAACCCCTATGTCACTAGATGGATTGCAAACTGGCTCAAGGACAGAACCCACATGGTTAGAATTGCTGGAGTCATGTCAGACTCCAAACCAGTTACAAGTGGTGTCCCACAAGGCTCAGTCCTGGGACCTCTCTTGTTCGGTATATATTTCTCGGAGGTACAGGCCAACACGGAAGGACTGTGGCTGACCAAGTTCGCAGATGACTGCAAACTGGGCGCCATAATCGACTCTCCAGCCGACACAAGCATCCTCCAAAAGGGCCTCATAGAAACAGACAACTGGTGCCAGAGCCATGGCCTCAAGCTAAATGCCAAAAGTGTATAGTCATCCCTTTGGCAAAACAAAGTGCCCACAAATTACCACATAGGTGGTAATCCATTAAGTACAGAAGAAGTAATTAGGGACCTGGGGACCCAAGTTGATAGCAATCTCTCATTTGACAACCACATGGCCAAAGTGGTTAGAAAAACATTTTATATAGCCCACCTAATCATGAAGGGATTCACATCTAGATCAGGGAGGTCATCGTGCCTCTTTACTCATCCCTCATCAGGCCCATAATTGAGTACAATGCCCCTTTTGGGATGTACCTTACCAGACACCTGCAGCAACTGGAAAGACCCCAAAAGTACCTCACCAAGAGGATCAATGGGCTCAAACAGATGCCATATGCTGCCCGGTTAAAGAAACTCCAGCTCTACTCAGTGGCATACCGCCTGTTCAGAGGCGATCTGTGCCTGACGTATAAAGCCATGTCCAACCCGGAATTAATGGACATGCTGCACCTCAGAAAATCCAAATCCCATCGAGCTACGCACTCGAGAGACTTGAACCTCAGCACTGAAATAAATAGGACATGCTGGAGGGACAGATTCATAACCCAGAGGCTCCCTTCACTCTGGAATAAAATCCCAGTCCAGGTTAGGCAGAGTCCCTCATTGACTCTCTTCAAGAGGAATCTTGATGAGTGGATGGGAGATCATAGGTTTACCCCGGGTATCACTTCTGTGTCACTGTTAGACAGAGGCACAGTATACTAACCTCGAAAAAGGGCATAGCAAAATAAATTTAAAATGGGTGGCGAAAGCCAAACACATTCTGGCTAGGCTTATAAATGCCCTAGGGCAGATAGCCTAGTATGAACCTATGAACCTATGAACCTATAATATCTGTAGTCTACTGATATGCCTCTAGTCTGCATAACAGGTCAGAATACAAAACAAAATGGAAGTCAACAGAGTACTTGAAATACTATTACAGTCATAGCAGATGTTTATAGTTGTCAGGTGTGTGCCCCTCCACAATCCTATTTAGAATTGCAGTAACTTGTACATGTGGGTTTAATAACAGTGGAGCACAGATTAGCTGAGCTGACCCATTTTACAGGATAGATTGTTGCATGTGTACAATATGCAGGGGTCTGTGTGTTAGGTTGTTGTGTGTTCTATATTGTGTGGAAGTGGTCAGCATGTAGGCATGGAGGGTTGTGTCTCGGTGGCCTATGGCCAGTACTGTTGATGACAGGGCCATGTTCTGACAACATCAGTGCCAACCACAATGCATCCCAGCAATAACCAATTCAGCAGTCATCCATACTCACTGTTCAGATGTCAATATCTGTCACCATCTGAAAGATGGACATGCCATGAATGTGGGCCCAGACATACACACAGTACACAGGTAGAAGTACCCTAGACAGAGTACATAAAATGCAACTGTCAACTGCACTCCCATTTGCAATTGTACGTACAGATTAGCAGCACATTAGTTGTCTGTGTATTATGGAATATGGATGTAGTCTGGCCAATCTCTGGCAGACCACAAAAGGCACAGTAATGAGAGACTGCCTATGTCACCACACAAGGCAGCATAAGGGGAATGTCCCAGGTATATCTGTGAGTCACCTGCAAGTAGCTTCCATACCACACATGCACTCAGGTCACCCCCACCATCAGCCACAGGTTTTATCACAGATCATATCCCTGCTGTTGGGAAAGAGTACAGTATGACCCCCACTTCTGTATGGGAATACCCACAGAATGCAGCATGTTGAAGAGGTATCCCATGCACGTGTGTCCGTAGCTGTAAGCAGCACCCTACCAGCATCCAGACTAATGGATTAATATGAATAGGAACTATTGCCATTAACACCTCACACACTTACCCTGTCACCCCAGGGGAATCCAGTGGCTCACAGCCTGGGAATGTAGGAGTGACAGAATGCACTGGCATGCTACAGATGGCCTGCATCACTACCAAATGCCCTACAGTCCTCTGTCAAAGGCCTGTATGCTATCTCATTGGGTCCCAACTAACAACATAACACAGTCCACAGACACAAATACAAGGCCATGTTGAAAATCCCAGTAGCATGCCCACCATGTCCTATTGCATGAACTTTGGACCAACCCCTAAATACTACTGGGATGAAGGGACAACTATAGGGATACGTCTCAGATATTGTTCGCATAATGTTAGGAAGAGGATGGAAT
Source organism: Protopterus annectens (assembly GCF_019279795.1). Taxonomy (NCBI): domain Eukaryota; kingdom Metazoa; phylum Chordata; order Ceratodontiformes; family Protopteridae; genus Protopterus; species Protopterus annectens. Next base: position 695,935,337 of record NC_056744.1, read on the forward strand.
AACAGAGTGGAGGGTGTAGAAGCATGGACGCCATGGAGTGTGTGAAGTCTGAAACTCTGATGTGTGCCCATACTACCCCTGCCTGCAAACCCAGTAATGGGTGGCTACAAACCTGCTCATAAACCACAATGTGAAGGGGAACTGACCAGATATATGAGCCCTGCCTCTGGGTAACCTGGGTGAATCTGTACAGCTGAGAGGTATGGCCACAGCAGGATATGGCCATTCTGTTATGTCGATAGATGTACAAGGAGGGGATCCTCAGCCACCACAGTACCAAGGTGCTGGACCATTTACAGAGAGCCATCAGCAAGTGTCTGCAACTACCCCTCCAGATTGGCATGAGTGTGCAAGAATATGTAGGCTGCAGACCACAATACAGGACACAGCTTCATTCATCTTGTATTTACCAGGAAATAACTGTGAGCAAATAAGTATATCTGTCAGTAGTTCATAACATAATACATCACAGAGTAAAACAGTACATATATCTGAATGTCTCTGCTAACACCAACCATGTAACACAAGTAGCACAGACACAATAGTTACAGTATCCCACTATCTTTTGCCCATTGTGACTCCATATTGTCACCCTATCTACAGATATCCTGCAGAAACAAACAAAATCAGTTAAATGACCCCAAACGACAAAAGTGAAACAAAAAATACAGAAACCGTAACCAGTCACAAAAAGTTTATCGCTCAAACAAGAACAACTAAGCGCTTTCGCCAAGGTAAAAATCATAGGCTTCCTCAGGATTTTGTTTCAATCCTGCAGAAACAGTTTGCTAGCTGTAAGTGTAGAACACCAAATCCTGGACTGGAGTATAACCTAACTGGAATGGATTCACACGCTCAATACAGAAGGTCATACTGGACATGCTCCTACACTTAGAGAAATGAAGCCCATGTCTGAAAACAACAGTGGACTATACATATCTGCCAGTCGTAGATGTCTGTGCACACACAGCACATTGCACACTATTTATGCTTTGCACACACATTGGATAGGAATGCTCACACATATCCAAGGCCAACACACTATAATAGGTCAAACATGCGCACACACAGATGTGGGGAAGAGAGAGACAGGCAGTGACAGAGAGATTTCCATCATGAGGCCTGTCCCACCCAACCACACATCCAATTGGCCAATATCACATGATGTACCAATGTCAGTCACTATAGACATTTGCTTTTGGTAGCCCTCAGCCTTATATTGTCTGTGATGCTTGTGATAACTATGTAAGATGATAGTACAAATCAGTATTCTGCTAGCACTTGTATACCCAGTCCTGTCAAATGTAAAGTTGTGTGTGACTGAGTGTTGTGTGTGTGTTTCCAGAGGAATGGTTTATGGCCCATTCACACATACTGCACTTCCCATTGCCCATGTTAGCAGTCATGCTGATGTCAGTCACCTTGAAATAATTCTCTGGCCAAGTCTCAACTCCATAAGCTCCACTGTGCTTGCAATAACTGTGCAATGCAATAGTGTAACATGCTAGTTAGTTAGGAGTTCTTATCCCAGACATGGCAAGTGTCTGTGTGTGTGTGTGTACGTGTGTGTGCATGTGTGTGCATGTGTGTGCGTGTGTGTGTGTGTGTGTGTGTGTGTGTGTGTGTGTGTGTGTGTGTGTGTGTGTGTGTGTAAAAGAATAATTTTGAGGCCATTCACAGTCACTACACCTCCCATTGCCCTACTTCAACAAGCCTGCTGGTGTCAGTCACCTTGAAATACCCCTTTGGATAAGGGCCAGCCCCATGAGCTTTCTGGCTCTTGCGATAACTGTGTAATGATATAGTGTAACGTACTAACTAGGTAGGACTTCTAATCCCAGACATGGCAACTGCAAAACTTTGTGTGTGGAGATGAATGAATTTGAAGCCATTCACAGTCACTACACCTCCCATTGCCCTACTTTAACAAGCCTGCTGATGTTAGTCACCTTGAAATACCCCTTTGGACAAGGGTCAGCCCCATAAGCACTGTGGTGCTTGCGATAACCATGTACTGCTACAGTGTAACATACTAGTTAGGTAGGAGTTCAAATCCTAGACCTGGCAACTGAGAAACTCTGTGTATGTGGAGAAGAATGATTTTGAGGCCATTCATAGTCTCTACACCTCCCAATGCCCTACTTTAACAAACCTGCTGATGTCAGTCACCTAGAATTACCCCTTTGGAGAAAGGCCAGCTCCATAAGCTGTGTGGCACTTGCGATAACTGCATAATGCTGTAGTGTAACATACTAGTTAGGTAGGAGTTGTAATCCCAGACATGGCAACTGTAAAACTGTGTGTGTTTGTGTGAGAGGGTGTGTGTGTCTTTGATAATACCTGATATTATGGACATTCACACTTACCACTCTCCCCTTACCCCTCCTTTAGCACTGCTGCTGATGTTTGTTAGTCACCTTCAAAGATACCTATGGAGAGCTCTCCAACATGTAAGCTCCATGGTGTGTGCTAAAAATGTGAAACAATGTAGTAGCAGTAACTACACAGTTATGGGTTTGAATCTCATCTGTGGCAAGTGTTTGTGTGTGTACTTATGTATGTCTGTACCTGAAAGATTTTGGCCTCATTTATACCCAGTACACATCTCAGAGCCTGACTTTAGCAGTCCTGCAGATAACATCCACCTTAGAAGTACCTGTTGCCAACCCAAAACCATGTCAGGTCAGTGGTGCATGTGGTAAATGTGTAACATAAAGGTCTATAAAGATTGTTAGATAGAGGTTTGAACCTCACCCCTGGCAAATATAAATGTGTGTTTAGGGTAAAATTATTTTTGGGATCTCTCACCCACTACATCAACCAATGCCAGTAATTACAAGGGATGGTGATGTTTCTCATATTAGAAGTACCTTGGGACAACATCCATCCTCTAAGATCCGTGGCCCATGCAATAAATGCGGTACACTATAGTAGCAATACATAGCTAGGTAGGGGTTTGAATCTCAGTACTGGCAAGTGTGTGACTGTCATCAGTATTTTGTGGGGAGGTTGTTGTGATTTTGTAATAACAGGATTCATTGTGGGGTGGGTTTGCTAAATTATTATGTTGAGGACCTAGTATATGTCACAATGCCCACCTTACAAGGACAACAGATGTCAAACACCAGAGGCTGGTGTAGACAATCTATAGCCCTACATGTGACATTATGGATTGGTGAACAATATAGGCAACCCTTCTGTTACTCAGAGAACACTCTCCACCCATGTCTCATACACAAACACACTTGGCTAGGCAACAACCACTATATTGGTAGCTCCCTGCATATTGCTTCACAGATAGTAACCACGGTGTGATTGCAGCGGACTACATGCCTGTTGACCACAACAGTGCTACTGACATCAGAAAGTACTGTGATGTGTTACATCTCCTGACTGTGTGTTATCGACCAAGTAAAAGGACATGGCACCCTGTTTCATCCCCGCAGTAGGCAAATAAATGCTTACAGTGGCCCTTTTGCTATGTTCCCACTGGACGCCTACAACAACTGTAGAGTCTGCAGATGTAACCCACAAAGTGAATACCATGCCTTATATACATGCCCTGTATGGACAAACACCACTAACTCCACTGAATACCTGTATAATGCTTTCAATGTAGGTGCAAGCATGACCTCAATTCTATAGCCAGGTCTCACCAAATGAGATCAGGAATGCTACATCAGAAGTTAACAATATGTCCACATAACATGCCCAGAGACCTCAAGTACACTTCCACATGTCAAAGAACATGCATGTGGGAGATGTGCACAATCCAGACACTGTCCATGTTATGGAATATAGATCACATACATGAGAAGCAGTGCACATCACTGGCCACCCATAATAGTAACCCAGATGAGTGGATGGTGAATACAATACCCACCCCTGTGGACCACTCCAGGGAGTGCACCCTTGAGCCACATTGGAGACTATTGTCATGTGGCTTGATGCCAAGGTAGTCCCTTTGTCTAGCCTTGTACAGCCTTCAGGCCCATTCACCTACTACATAGCTGTAAAGCAATGAACCTATGCATCTCAGTACTGGCAAGTGTGTGTGTTTGTGTGTGTGTGTGTGTGTGTGTGTTTGTGTGTGTGTGTGTGTGTGTGTGTGTGTGTGTGTGTGTGTGTGTGTGTGTGTGTGTGTGTGTGTGTGTGTGTGTGTGTGTGTGTGTGTGTGTGTGTGTGTGTGTGTGGAGGGGGGGGATTAATGGTTTTGAAGCCATTCGCACTCACTACACCTTTCATTGCCTACTTTAGCATGCCTGCTGATGTCATTCACCTTGAAATAATCCTTTGGCCATCTTTCAGCCATATAAGCTTTGTGGTGCTTGCGATAACTGTGTAATACTGTAGTGTAGCAAACTAGTTAGATAGGAGTTTTAATCTTGATCCTGTCAACTGTGATAATGTGTGTGTTTCCCTGAGAGAGTGTCTGTGTGTCTTCATTAACACCTGCTTTTGTGGACATTCATGATTACTACACTTCCTTTACCCCTACTTTAGCACTATTGCTGATGTTACTCACCTTCAAAGATACCTTTTGACAGCTCTTTAACATGTAAGCTCTGTGGGATGTGCAGTAATTGCATAACACTGTAATAACAATACATAGTCAGATAGGGATTTGAAACTCAGTACTGGTAAGTGTGTCATCAGTATCCGGTGTGAGGGTGATTGTGTAATGACAGGATCCATTCCATTGTGGGTTTTGCTACATCATTATATTGAGGACCTATATGTCCCAATGTCCACATTACAAGGCCACAGTTTTCAAACAATGCAGAGGTTGTTCTAGACAATCCTCAGCCATAAATGTGTGCAGCCATGTGCAATTACTATGTGACAATATGTATTAGTAAGCAATATAGGGAACCATTATAATACCCAGATAACACTCTCCACCCACGGATCATACACAAACATGCTTGGTCTTACTCTCTTACTCCCTTCCTTTCTTACTTTACTGTCTCTGTCTCTCTGTCTGTCTGTCTCTCTCTCTCTCCCTCTCTGGTGGATGTGGAAAAGTACATCTGTTTTGCATAGGCAGGAGCTTGAGTTTTTGTAAGTAATGCTCATGTTCAGCTGATGGCCTTTGCATGAATTGCAGTCCCCCACTGGCTAATTAAGTGGTACATTCTGTTGCTTGGGAAAAGTATATACATGCACACTCTGTGTGTGTAGATATGTGTGTGTGTGTGTGTGTGTGTGTGTATAGACACACAAACACAGACACACACACACACACACACACACACACACACACACACACACACACACACATACACAGACATATATATAGCTATCTGTCAAGCTATCTATATATAACTGGGAGCATAATCACCGACATACACATTGTTGAATTGCTGAAACATTCATCCACAAAGGATTAAAACAAACACACATAAAAACAGTGTTTTTGCAAGAGAAAAGCCCACCTTACACCCCCTGCTACTTATATATACCAACTCCAAGATTACACTACAGTGGGGAAATGGTATGTTCCTTGATCCCCACTGTATCATAATCTCTTCCCAAAGACTCTGGAACTGTTTGATCAGCTGGGTTGGCTTAGCCTCCTTTGTTGAAAAACATACATCAATGAAAACCTATGCTTCTACATATATATATATATATATATATATATATATATATATATATATATATATATATATATATATATATATATATATATATATATATATATATAAATCCCAAAAGTAATGGTGCACATGTTAACAGGGGTGCTCCAGTTCATAAACACAACACCAAAAACTATACCAGCACTTGACCCAGCAAAGCTTTCAGTAGTGAAATACCTAATAGAGGCCCAGTAGTCACCAGTAGTAGCAATCAAATGAGTTTCCATCTCTTCTGCCAATTACAAACATATTCAAAATTATGAATGCTTGATTATATGGATTGTATATGTTTTTACCTCTCTCTCTCTCTCTCTATATATATATATATATATATATATATATATATATATATATATATATATATATGTGTGTGTGTGTGTGTGTGTGTGTGTGTGTGTGTGTGTATATGGGTCTACTTCAGAATGTCAAAGGACCATAGCATCGAATTACAAAACATCAAGACTGGAATAGCAAAATCCCAGTTAATCAAAACTTTATATTATCGAAAACTGAAACATCGAACTATAAAACTTACCAGAAGTCTGGTCTTCACTTAAAGAAACATTCTTGACTTCAAAATCAGGCTACACTAAATCTGCATGGAACTAGCCATACCCAACAGAACCAAGACTCTATCCTCAAAAAAAAAAGAAGCCAATCTGGTGGTCCCCTGCCATTAATAAACTCTACAACAGAAGGAAGAAACTGTAATGCAGAAAAAGGTGAAGTCCCAAGACTAGAAAAATTCCCTTATTAGCCTCAACAAAAAGTTGAGATCCCTCATCAAAACTTCCAAATCCAGCTATGAAGGCAGCATTGTGGCAGACACTAAAAACAACCACAAAGCCTTCTATAGTTATATCAAGAATCTCCACGGCAAAACCCAGATTTGCTCTGAGTTTCTGCACAATGGTACCTCCTATACTGAGCCAACAGATATTGTCAACATACTGGCTGACAGATTCAGTGCCAACTTTCCCCCTCTATCCCCCCCTAAAGAACCAATTTCAATTCCAGAAGAATGCCAGGCACCCAGCATTACTGCAGCACAAGTTAAAACTGCATTGTCCAAGGCCAAGAATACAGCTTCCATGGGACCCAACAATATTCCTGACTGTGTTATACATGAATTACAATGTAAACTGGCAACACATCTGTGTGCCCTGTTTACTCACAGCCTCATCTCAGGCTTTGTCCCTACCGAATGGCTTACTGCTACACTCATCCCTCTCTATAAAGGAGGAGTGACTACAGATCCTGGAAATTATCATCCCATTAGCCTGATGAGTCTGATATGAAAGGCTATGGAGTGCATCATTATGGACCTAATTAACAAGGATATTGGGAATCTCCAAACTCTAGGTCCCACGCAGTTTGGTTTTGTGAAAGGTATATTGTGCCTGCTCAACCTGGTTGACTTCTTTGAGTCAGTCACCAGAGCTGTGGATGAGGGTAAGGCAGTTTATACAGCCTACCTTGATCTGGCCAAGGCCTTTGATACAATTCCTCATTCAGGAATTATTTATAAACTCACCAAACTAGGCATCAACCCCTATATCATTAGGTGGGTTGTAAACTGGCTCACTGATAGAACCCACAGTGTGAAAGTAGGGAGCTCCAAGTCAGACTGCCAATCAGTCATGAGTGGAGTCCCGCAGGGATCAGTCCTGGGTCCTCTCCTGTTTGGCATCTACTTCTCAGAAGTCCAGACTCTGTCTGACCAAGATCACAGACAACTGCAAGCTGGGAGCCATTATTAACTCCCCAAGTGATGCAAACATCCTACAAAAAGGCCTCACTGAGACCAGTGACTGGTGTTAAAACTGTGGCCTTAAGTTTAATGCCAAAAAATGCATCGTCATCCCCTTTTGGAAAAACTAATTTCCTACTATTTACCACATCGATGGGAGCACACTGAACACTGAAGGCTTTATAAGAGATTTGGGTACACAGGTTGACAGCAACCTCTCCTTTGACCACCGCATTGCCACTGTGGCCAGAAAGTCCTTCTATGTGGCACATCTCATTACCAAGGGTTTTACATCCAGAAAGAGGTCATCATTTCTCTCTACTCTTCCCTCATTGGACCAGTCATGGAGTATAATGCCCCATTTGTCATGTACGAAAAAAGCAGGAAGTTGCACAAGAGCCAAGAGACCAGAAAACCACAGAGAACAGTATAAAATCCATATATATATCGTTTATTTCTTGCTTGAGCATATCTATTCCTGTATTATTAGAAATACAGGTAAACAAGGAGTCAATATCAGGGGTTACTAAATAGCATGTTAGCACTGAGTGATTATTAGACCATTGGTATAAGAGTTCAAGAAATTCTGTGCTGTCCTTAACAATGGTAGTAGAAGTGTTTAGAACCTGTTTCAGTTCATTTTCTAGGTATACAGAAATTGGTTCAGTAACCCAGCCACGTGCAGTGTGAGGTTTTTTTTTTCTTTTCTTTTTCCATTTGGCATGTACCTCACTAGACACCTGCAACAGCTAGAGAGGCCACAAAACTACCTCATGAAGAGGATCCTAGGTCTTAAACACATGTCCTACATGTACAGACTCAAAAAACTCCATCTATTCTCTCTCATATCATCTACTAAGATGTGATGTCTGCTTGACTAACAAAACTATGTCTGACCCAGCTCTGTTAGAAATGCTACATCTAAAGAAATCCCAATCCCACTGTACCACACACTCCAGAGACCTCGACCTCATTACCACAATCAACAGAACATGCTGGAGGGACAAATTCATAACCCAGAGACTGCCCATGCTCTGGAATAGACTTCCCATACATGTAAAGCAGAACACCTCAGTGGCCCTCCTCAAGAGAAATCTTGATGAGTGGATGGGAAATAGAAAGCTCACCCTGAGGATCACTCCAGTGGCTCTACTTAATAAAGGCACTTGGGTAATGTCAGGTGGCACAATGCCAGGGAACTTCTACGGGCTAGACTTGCAAAGGCTCCATGACCATTAGCCTAGTACACACCTATGAATATATATATATATATATATATATATATATATATATATATATATATATATATAGGTAGGTTTACCTTCATAATGTCGATCACGTAGTACCGAATGGCCACATCACCAAACCGTTTCCACGAAACCAGAACTGCGAAATCTTTCGAATGTTGAAAAAACTTCGAATTTCAACATTTCTGACTGTGCCACACTTACAAACCAGTGCTAACATGTGTCAAAAGGGGGCAAGATTTTGCAGTTCGGAAATTCGGTGTTCGAAGTTTTGTGAAGTCGCAGTTTGGTGTTCGTGGAAGCGGGGTCAGCATTACATGATCTACATTATGAAGGTAAACCTATATATATATATATATATATATATATATAGATATATATATATATATATATATATATATATACATATATATATATACACACACACACACACACACACACACACACACACACACACACACACACACACACACACACACACACACACACACACACACACACACACATCACTTCAGTCCATCAAACAACCTTTCATTGACTATCAAAGCTGAAAAAAAAATCACTGAAATGATTTCATTGAACAACAACTGCATCTCCTCTCTTACATGTATATATTATCTCCATGGTCACACAACTGTGGGATAAAAAGCAAACTTCAATGGTAATGAATGTTGCTTGGCTTACAGTGAATTCACTTTGTTGTCTGAGCACTCAATGAAAGAGGGCTGTTGTGTGCATGGGAGCCAGTAATTTGGCCCACTGTTGTTAAAGCTGACATATGCTTAGTCAACAGAATTTAGTCAATTAAATAGATGATCAACAGGTGTACAAGACCCTACATTGCTGGGATGGGAAATATGCTATTTTCCCGGTATTGTATGATGTCTTAGAATTTAGCATTGGGTGTGGAGGAAACCTCTTGCATCCAAATGTTTTTAATGTTTTATTTAGTCTTTTTAGTTGCATGCCCTGAGGTTATTCCTCAGCACAATAATAGTGGTGTGTCAATGTTGATTTTGTCGACCTTATGTTGTCATCATTATGTGGAAACAGACAATCCCAGGGCTGGGGAGTATGCAGTTATATCCCTGTCTGTACATGGTTGGGCTTCAGTTATCATCAGAAAGGAAAGAGATAAACATAGACAGAAATAAGGCAGACACTAAAAAGTCAACTTTTTTAATTCTTCAGCAGGCCCAGTTGAATATTTTGAACTCTCTCTGTTGTTTCACACTTGCATTTCAGGCAGTTACAAATTACAGACACTGTATTTTACAAGACATTATGGAATTAAGGTATGCAGAAGCCAACAGATAAAGTGAGCTGTGCTTTTGGATAGTTCCAGAATATACCTTACTCACAATGTACTTCGTCTGTGTGCAAACCATGAACTAGGAGGATAAACCAATTTTGTTTATTCCATTGTGTGTCACATAGTTATAGCTATATACCATAAGATGTGCAACAAACCTTAGTGATTTTAATCATATGGCAAATATGTTTGACTTGCAGAATAGAAACTGACATCTATCAGCTTGGCATACAAGCTTGAAGGTCTATGGTTCTAACAAAGTCATTAAACTATGAACTTTGGATTATTAAGTATCTCAAAGGGCAGGAATTCTTTTTTATTTTTTTGCTTACTCTTTTATTTATTTTTTATGAGATTTACTTTGAGCTCAGGACATTTCAAATAACTGGTTGTGAAATTTTCAGTCTGAAACAAAAGGTTTTCATACCCATGGCATCAAGTTTTGGAAGGTTACTTTATAATGATGCAGTTGACTATGTGTATTTATAATGACATATTGCACATGCGCTAGCCAACACATTGAAACACATAAAAAACATGCATACTGTCTCAAAACATTGCCCATCTTCTTAGTATCACACAGGCTGCTAAGAGATGACCTTTGCCACACATACAGAGTCTCAACAGACTCAGACCTATTACACAAAGTCCAATGATAACATCATCATCCAGCCAATGGATCTCAGTGACTTTTGCTACATAAAATTGGCATGTTGGTGGGATAGATATGTATCCGAGAGAATACTAGTCCCACGGAACCATATTACAGTCGGCATAAAGCAAAGTACGTTTTGTATTTTATTTGAATGAAATTTGAATGACTGGATGAAAAAACATAAATATATTCAATCATTAGCACCAATATTCCTTATGAAAAGGGGCAACAAGTAATGTCCCAACAGATCTACATTTGGCCTGCTCAGGATCATTCATATACAAAACATAAAAGAGTAAAAACTACCATGGGAGTGCATGGATAGGCTTTTAATGATCTTCCCAGTTCAATGGCTTAGTAAGTACCAATGAACTTATATTATGTCATAATTTCAACTGGTAGAGCCTTGGAAGGAAGATGTATTTATTACCGAGTTTGATTTTAGCCTTAAGTTAAAGATGATAGTGTCATGGTTTATATCAGTTACAGAGGATATACTCATGCCTGGGGAGCAGAACAATGTCCACAGCATCATTATAATTTCACCAAATAAGGAAATATTACTTTCATGGTCTACCTAAGGCAGTGTTGACAGCTGTAATCATATTAGTTTTATTGCTGGCATTTAAGCTTGATTCAGCTAAAGTGTGAGCATTAAAAAGAAAATAAAGGCACATGCATTAAGGTCAATTCTGAGATTCTCCTTGAGGCTGCCTACAGTAGGCAGTTAACTGCACAGTTGAGTAGTTAACATTATATATATATATATATATATATATATATATATATATATATATATATATATATATATGTGTCTATATATATATATATATATATATATATATATATATATATACACACACATGCGTGTGTGTGTGTCTGTGTGTGTGTGTGTGTGTGTGTGTGTGTGTGGGGGGGGTATATGTGTGTATATATGTATGTATATATATCTATTAAAAAATGTTTGTACAAGATCTTTTACATGATGTCATTGTTGTGATATTTTAATCTCGAAGAGTACACTGTGTAAGAAACATAGCAATCATAAACAGTAACACTTTTCATACCCAACAAACACAGTTACATAAACTGCAACACTGTACCTATCAACAAAAATCAACCTCAAGTAAAAGAGTATGAGCAAAGCTTTGATGAAAAATAGGAAGACATTGCGAAGCTACCTCCTCCTGTAGTATGTACCTTATTTAGGAGTGTTCAGTGGCAGTATGATCATGACCTGCTACAACAACAAGTGCCCCAACTCTGCCACTGGCTACCTCTATCTAGTAAGGATACTTAACATGTTGCCCGAGTGAGACTGACCTAATAAGGATATTTAACATGTTGTCCAAGAGAGACTGATCTAATAAGGTACTTAACATGTTGTCCGAGAGAGACTGAGCTAGAAAGGATATTTAACATGTTGTCCAGGAGAAACTGACCTAATAAGGATATTTAACATGTTGTCCAAGAGAGACTGATCTAATAAGGTACTTAACATGTTGTCCGAGAGAGAGTGAGCTAGGAAGGATATTTAACATGTTGCCCGAGAGAGAATGACCTAGTAAGGATACTTCACATGTTGCCCAAGAGAGACTGACCTAATAAGGATATTTAGCATGTTGCCCGAGAGAGACTGACCTAGTTAGGATACTTAACATGTTGTCTGAGAGAGACTGACCTAGTAAGGATATTTAACATGTTGTCTGAGAGAGACTGACCTAGTAAGGACACTAAACATATTGCCTGAGAGAGACTGACCTAGTTAGGATATTTAACATGTTGTCCGAGAGAGACTGACCTAGTAAGGATATTTAACATGTTGCCTGAGAGAGAAAACTCCTAATTTAAATACATTGGAGCTGATTCAGCCACTATTCATTGTCTTTCATATTGTGATTTAGAAAATTAAGATCATAAAATAAAGAATTTGATTGGGTGCTTCATAAGTTCATAGGTTCTTAGGTAGTTACTATGTTGATGATCCATGAAGATCTTTAAAAGCCTAGCCATAAATATTTGTGACATTTCTCATCCCCTATATTTTCAGTACAAATAACCCAGTAACAAGCAGAGCTTTTACAGGTTGCCTCTATCCATAAGAGTTAAGGATGCTAAACCCGGGGTGAATTTGGGGTTACCCTTCCATCCATCCAGATTACATCTGAATAGTGTAAGAGCAGTACTTGACTTTATGTGTAATGAAAGCCATTTCTAAAGAAGTAGTGTTCTCTATAATACACATCGATCCCTCCAACACTTTCTATGTATGTAGCAAAAGAAATTGAGATCTCTTAAGTGGGTGCTTATGGGCTTGCTAGACTTAAAATGTGCAGTAGGCCTAGCAGGATAAAGTCTTTAGAGGCTTTGTACATGAGACAGAGAGCATTCCTCTGTAGCCAAAATGAGACTGAGAAGAAGGAAAAGGCTTTGGGATGATTTGCATAGTTTTTATGATTTAGGTTCTTGATTTTCTTTGAAGGAAAGCATTGTGGGCATTCATGTGGTGTCAAATATTTGGACAGATATGTACCAATGGAGGTATTATATGCAATGATCAGCCTGATGAGGGATAAGTCCAGTGAATGGTCACATCCCTGGACCTGGATGAATACCCTCAGTAACAGTATTTGAAATGAAAAAGGACTTTTGTACAACAGTAGATACATGGTGTTCATTGTCTGCATAGGTTCCCAGATCCGTAAGTATTGGATACATTTTCAGAGCTTTGTTGCCAATGTGATAGTTACAAGGAATTTCTTGCTCTCCAAAGGATACAATTATATATTTATGGACATCTAGTTTTAGTCCATGCTTTTGACACCAGCTCCTCTGTGAAGTTTATGATGGCACCAAGTTGACTGCAAATTTGTTCAACCATAAACAATTTATTTATTTTTTTTATTTTACATTTGTTGACTGGGATAGTCCGACTGGATGTATGTCCATTTTCAGCAGAGACCCAGGGAGAAAAGCTCCACATTAAGAGAATTTACAAGACAGAAATCTTGACAATATACAATACAGATAATGTCAGACAGGTAAAACATTTCAAATACAGGAACATTTATATAGTACTGTTACAGTAACATACCAACATACCCAACTAAATAAGTTAAAAATTTGGAGTAAAAGGATTAATAAAGCATTTTTTTTGAGGGTAGCATTGTTTATAAAATTTATCAAACCTTAGGAGGTGAGCTACTACAGTAGGAATTAAGAGAGAATATCAGAGCACCTGAAATAGCATGTTAAAGAGAGATAGTAAAGTAGAAACAATTAACAGTAGCTTTGACCTTCAAATAGGAGTGGTCCAAGGACTGAATCCAGGTGTACACCAGTAGTGACTATGTCTTTTGAGGGAGGTAGCACAGTCCACCCTAATTTCCTGGGTTTTATCGGTGAGCCAATTTGGTATCCACTGAGTGACGCAGGGATTAACATAGAGCTGGGACATTTTATCTTCAATGCTTCAGTGTGGAATGATTTTGAATTCCTTTGCAAGGTGAAGATACACAGTGTATACTGATTTACCATCATCTGTTGCTTCAGTAATCTTCTTGAAGAAGTCAACCAGGTTAAATATATAGGATCTGCCCTTCATAAATCTAAACTGGCATGGGTCAAGAGTTTGTGGATTACCTGTGTCCTTTCCATAGCCTTACAGATGGTGTTGGTCAAATTTATGTTTTTTATATATTTTTGGGTGCATTGTGCAAAGAGATGACAGCTGATGTCTTAAATTCATCTGGCACAATGAGGCTGACAATGAATAGCCTCTGTAGTCCTGTTTCAGGATGCCCAGAAAGCAGCTCAGTATATTATCTGCCCCCCCATAGCAGCAGTGCTCTTGGCCTTTGATAGTACTTTGAGAACTTGTTCATGTGAGATTTGAGGGGACAATGCACATCCAGGCATGAGATCTGGGAATGTAGGAGAGTTAATTGGCTATGTCCTCAGGTCCAAGTATATAACATAATTTATTATTAGCTCTGCACAATGCTGGGAAGTTTTTCTAAGGCTTCTAGCATAGCTAAAGAAGGAATGTGATGGTTCTTTGCTTAAGTAACAATTTTAACAAATCTTTGGCTATGGATGATTTGGTCAGGGTCCAGAGGTCCTTGTTATGTTTGGCATGAATGTTTTTGTATATAGAGAGTAACATTTATTTTTACATGCAATTCTTTTCTCTTTTATTATAGAGCCTGTTTATATTTGGGTTCCACCACAGAAGTTTATTTTTGAATTTGACGCTGTATTTACTGTGGAAGGAGATATATGCATTTCTGTAGCTATTTATATATGCTTCCACATAAACAGTGGGGTCATTGATTTGGATGCAGATGATGAATTTAGTCAGGTCATGTCTCAGTTTCAGTAGATTAGTTTAGGTATAATCTCTGACTACCAAGGTACTGGATGATGCTTCTGTCTTCAGGCTTAAGAAGAATGTGGCTGATTTGTGATCTGGTTTGATCAATGAGGAAGTTATGATTAGTATGGAGCAGAGCTTCCCCATACTGATGATGACCATGTGCAGAATTTTACTGTCTCTGGCTGGGATGCAGATTAACATTTACAGATAGTTTGTACTGAACATGGAAGCATGCATCTTAAGGATATGGCTTCATTAAGACCCGGAGCTTCACTTATATTCAGCTGAATTTGCCAGGTGACCTCACAGTATTCAACCTGCAACTCTATGGACCTCCACTGGAGTTGTGGACTACCTGTCCAAGAATAGTAAATAAACATTTCTTGTGCTAATAGCAATTGAGGGTATGTTTAAATAATGCATTATTCTCATTCTTTTCAGTAATGCCATAACTGTGCTCATAAATCCTTCTACATAAATTACACTCAGATTTGATAATTTATACAATGAATGACAAAAATTACTGAAGGTCAAACATATACTCCTTCTGTGCCACAATTATACATGTGTTAAAATTTTAACACATGTTCCACCCCCTCAAAGTGTGGAGTGTGGAATTACTGTAGTTACATCTTTGAAGATGATAGAATTCCAGTCTTGGGAAAAATAAACATTACAATTCTTAATAAGTACTAATTGTGTCATATATGGGGCTGGTATATATAGCTGTTTCCAGGGATTGTCAGTATTATTACATAGGTAAAGTTGAACACCCTCTGAGAAAAATAATATACAAGTATTTGTATGACATTACCAGAGCTAACACTTAAAATTTCTTGTGTAGACACACACTTCAGTGTATGGGGAAAGCAAACTTTAAATACAAGTCTGAGGTAGTATAAAAAGTTTTGAAAGATCAGACAGGAGACATGGGATAATTCATAGAAATTATGGAATCGTTATGGCAATTTTGGTTGAACACCACATTGCACCCTGGCTTAACTCATTAACAACTATGTGGTGTGGAATGTCACATCTCTAGCAGCCTACACACATCTTGCATTCCACAACATTTTTTTTTTCAAAAATAAACTTAAAAAGCATAAGATAAACAAATGTAAATATTTTGTGAACAATAAATACTGTTAAGAGTTTACAAATAGCAAGGTTATCAGTAAGAAGTATTTTTACAGTGATAACAGTCAGTGCATTCATAGTCTTTTTCATAAATACTGTCATATATTATAATTCACACAACCCCCAAATTATAGGTTTTGTAAACTTTCCCAAACAAATTTTCATATCCTGAAAACTGTACAACCTAGACATATATTGTTAGAATATTTTTGTTAACCAGATATAAGCTTTCTGATGGCAACAAGAAATCTCTCTGTAAGTGCATGTTTATTGAGATATTTACCAGAAATATGAAAACATATGTTTAATTCTATAATTAGCAATACAAATACATAAATGCATACACACATACAGATATTTCAAGCATGGACATTAATGCCCTTCTGGCTTGCCAATATACCAAAGCACTTGTTCCCATAATAAACATCCAGGCTGTTCTTAAAAATATCTAACCTAGTACTTGCTTTAATGTTGCTGAATCCTGTACAATTGCACTTTATAAGCACTTACACGAGTGCATAGATCGTGCGATCCCTAACAGAACCAAGATGCTATCCTCTAAAAAAAGAAGCCAATCTGGTGGTCCCCTGCTATAAACACACTCTACAACAGAAGAAAGAAACTGTTGCAAAAAAAGAGCAAAATCCCATGATTGGAGGAACTCTGTGGTCAGCCTCAGTAAGAAGCTGAGATCCCTCATAAAATCCTCCAAAGCTAGTTACGAAAACAAAATCACCACTGATTCTAGACAACCACAAAGCATTCTATAGCCATGTCAAGAATCTCAATGGCAACTCTCAGATCTGCTCTGAGTTACAGCACAATGGCACTAAATATACAGAACCAACTGATATTGCCAACGTCCTGGCAGATAGGTTCAGTGCTAACTTTTCCCCTCTCTCATCCCCTAAAGGACCCAGCTCTATACCAAAAAAATACAAACTACCTGTAATCATGGCTGAACAGGTAAAAAACACACTCTCCAAAGCTAAGAACACAGCATCCATGGGACCTGACAACATCCCAGGCTGCGTTCTACATAAACTACAGAACAAACTGGCACCCCACCTAAGTACCATGTTCAATCATAGCCTTACCTCAGGCTTTGTGCTCACTGAATGGTGCACAGCAACGGTTATCCCACTCCACAAAGGGGAAGCCACCACGGACCCCAGGAACTACCGCCCCATTAGCCTGACGAGCCTGGTCTGCAAGGCTATGGAGCGTATCATCATGGAACTTATAAACAATGACACTGGTAATCTCCAAACTCTGGACCCTACCCAGTTCGGGTTTGTAAAAGGCAGATCATGTCTCCTAAACCTGATAGACTTCTTTGAAGAGGTCACCAAAGCCGTAGATGAGGGTAAGGTGGTTCACACAGCCTATCTAGATCTCGCCAAGGCTTTTCACACCATCCCCCAATCTGGAATTATAGACAAACTCACTAAACTAGGTATAAATCCCTATGTCACAAGATGGGTTGCCAACTGGCTGACTGACTGAACCCACACTGTGAAAGTAGCAGACTCTAAATCCAGCTTCAGACCAGTGACAAGTGGAGTACCACAGGGTTCAGTCCTAGATCCTCTCCTGTTTGGTATCTACTTCTCTGAAGTACAGGCTAACACAGAAGGTCTTTGGCTAACAAAGTTTGCAGATGACTGCAAACTAGGAGCCATAATCAAAACTCCTAATGACGTGGACATCCTACAAAAGGGCCTCACTGAGACAGATGCCTGGTGTTAAAGCCATGGCCTCAAGCTCAATGCCAAAAAGTGCATTGTCTTCCCGTTTGGTAAAAACTCTGTACCCATGAACTACCACATAGGCAGTAGTCTACTTAACACTGGAAGTGTGATAAGAGACCTTGGGACACAGGTGGACAGTAGTCTCTCCTTTGATAATTACATCACCACAGTAGTCAGGAAATCCTTCTACATAGCACACCTCATCACAAAAGGTTTCTCATCCAAGAAAAAAGAGGTCATTGTACCCCTCTACTCATCACTCATTAAACCCATTATAGAGTACAATGCCCCTTTTGGTATGTACCTCACAAGACATCTACAACAACTGGAAAGGCCACAGAAATACCTCACAAAGAGGATTACCAGCCTCAAACAGATGTCCTTCGCAGACCATCTCAAAAAACTCCAGCTTTACTCTGTTGCATATCGCCTTCTCAGAGGTGATCTCTGCCTAATATACAAAGCTATGTCAAACCCAGAGCTGTTGGACATGCTCCACATAAAGAAATCCCAATCCCTCTGAGCTACATGCTCTAGAGACCTAAACCTTGTCACCACAATAAACAGAACATGCTGGAGGGATAGATTCCTGTCCCAGAGACTTCCCATACTCTGGAACAAACTACCTATCTATATCAAACAAAGCTCCTCATTAGCACTCCTCAAGAAAAATCTTGATGATTGGATGGGAGATAGGAAGTTCACCCTGGGGATCACTTCTGTGGCTCTGCTTGACAAGGGCACAGGAAAATACTTTTCTTGGGTGGCAAAAGCCAGGGTACCGTTTGACTAGGCTTATATAGGCCCTAGGGCCAATAGCCTACTACCTACCTATGAACCTATGTAATTTAGTAGTCTGTTCCATGCATCAGCTACTCTGTCAGAGAACCAATTAGTACACTTCTCATTCCTATAGAACCTCCTACATAGGTTGTCTGATGATTCTCTAGTACCTTTTGTTAACCCCAGACATTCCAGACGTAGTTGTCACTAAATGCCCTATATACCGGAATAAGATCTCCTCTTAGATATCTGTAAGACACTGTACAAGTTCAGATATTTTAGTCTTTCATAATAACTTAGATTTTCACATCCACAGATACCCTTGGTATATTTCTGTTGTACTTTTTCCAGTTTACTCATGCTTGTTTTCTTATAGGGGTTCCATATTGTTATTCCATACTCAAGTTTGGGGCTAATGTAAGTAACAAACAATGACTTCATTATTTGTTATTTCCTAGACTGTATAAATCTTTGCATGCAACCTATAGTTCTATAGCTATCATTAACCAATTGGTTGATATGATTAGAAAAACTCATAGCTGAACTACCTATATACCCAGGTCTTTAAATGAGTCTACCATTTCAATCACTGTGTGCTGTATTAAATATTCACCTTTCAGTTTATGCATACCCAATCTCATATGCTTCGTTTTTGATGTATTTATCAGCATATTATTCTCCTTTGCCCAAGGGTCAATTTAGTCAAGTTATTTCGCAGACATGCCTTGTCTATAACACATGTAATCAGTTTATCCAATTTCAGGTCATGTGCATATAGACTGTAGAACACCTCAGACGAAAGAGTTAGTTCTGAAAGATAAAACTAAACAAGTAAGGGCCTAGGATAGAGCCCTGTGTGGCACCCTGACTGTAATCAAGGATTTCACCTGTCTAGTTGCTGTATGATACTTGCCATGTCCTATTTGTAAGCCATGCAGCTATCCAGCTTATCAAGAAGTGCATCAATACCTTGCTAATGAGTATCTCTCAAGATGTGCAAATATCAAAGATAGCTTTTTTTCAGCAACATTTGTTTCACATACTGTCATGCAACAGTTTGTAAGTCACTTGTTTTTTGAGCTATTAAGCACATACAGAAATATCACTTAGTTTCATAATTAATAACAAACAACTAGCAATATTTCCAGTAAAGTGTTATATAAACCTGCATCAACAGTGAAGTTTTCTGTCTCCCACACTGGTGTTTCATACCATACATCTCAATAAAATGTAAGTCTCTCAGTCATGAAGATATGAACATAAATTTGAAAATATTAATAAATGGCAAAGATTAACTTCTGTTCTGAAGGACATCCTAGACTAACAGTGTTAGTATCATTGTGTTAATAATTCCTTAGTGCCTGTTATTAGCCATTAAGCCACGTAGTTAAAGAAGCCAGACCCAAAAAAGTTCTAGACACCATAAGGTGGTTTGGGTGTGAACTGGAAATATACAAAATAGGTGTTTTAGGCTCAAGTGAGTTAAACTATCATGTATCTGTTTCAATTGACCTAACGTTCTGCTTTTTCTAGATTAAGTTGCTAGTCATTCCTAAACCATAATAAGATTTTTAAGTAGAGACAGTCTACGAATTAGACTGTCTTTCCTTAATCTACCTTCCAATTGTAGATTATATTTCAGGAGCTTAGTAAAACTGTCTTGCTAGTTCACTTATGGAAGCATACTTATATTACAGTTTTCTAGGGCATGTAATCTATTTTTTTTTCAAATTCTTGAAAATGTACCTCTAAATCATAGAAGATATGCTTAGTGTTGTTGATCCCACTTTGTAAGTCACAAAAGGAAGAGCATATTGTATCATGTTATTTTTTTAAAGCATTATTAATTAGTTTAGTTACATTAATAAGGGATAAAACTAAGCATAATGGAGTAGTGAGTGGTCTTGACAACTACTGACTCCCACAAGTTCCGACTTAAAATAACTTTTATTATTTAGTATAATGGTGCTCCTCCCAAATGTAATGAGGTTTAGCAGTCCTCTTAGAACTGTTGTGTAAACTATGTCTTTTCTTTACTATTGTTTTCATTGGATGAGCATAATGAAGATGTAAACGTTACGTTCAGTTTATGCTTAAAAGATCAACAGCAGAAGAAGCTCTTTTATTTTCTGACATGTTTAGTTTGAAATTCTAATATATGATGTCTGCAAACACACTGACTTTGCTATACTTGCACCATGTCCTATAAATTATTTTCCAAAATGAAAGCTTTATCTTGGCAAGAAATATGGAGACCAAATGGAAGGCTTTTGCTACAAGTAGTTTACCTGCGTCTCAGCATTAACAAATAGTTGCAGATCCCAGCATGAAATACAACCTACTTAATGTGGATTAAAGCACACAAAGATTCATAAATTGACTCCTTTCAAATAAAAAAATGAAATCAAACTTAAGAAAAGAATTTACTAGCGTATTCATGACATTTAAAAAAACACAGTATGTAAAAGTGCTTGACAACCATAGTAAGGAGGGTCTATATTAGAAAATCGAAGACGCATCCTTTCGAATGCATCTTGGTCGAACTTAAAAGGCTGAAAACACAAAATATCAAAGTGGCTGTTAAGCAAATTCTTTCCCTGGGAAAGAATTTGCTTGGCCGCTTCGGTACTTTGCCGTTTTCGGCATTGTAGTGCGGTCTCGGAGTTGGTATATTTAATTAGGGGGTCGAAGCCAACCACTTAATGTAATGTTTGAAATTGATTTTTTTTCTTTTTTTTGTTGGAACAGCAATTTTTTTCCCTTGGAAAAAAATCGCTGTTCTGACACTACAACATTGTAAGCTTTCGCTTACATAGGGTCGATCAATCACTGTTCGCTTTTTTAAGCATTCAGTGATTTAATATAGATCCAGTAACTAATTTGAAGAAATACATATTTTATGTTATTGATTTTGTGCTACAAAAAGCTAGAGGAGGTGACAGGGACCTAAATCTAGGTAATCCGGAAGTATGTTGAGATTTTATGTTGGACATTTGTACCATCCTAGGCCTTAATTTTAATATAACATCTCAAAGTTATTTAAAGAAAAAAGAAGTTGAAAGCTAATTAACTTGTGATAATTGGCTAATATTATAATGCAACATTATATGAAGTACTATTTTTAGGACTGGTTGATTTAAGTTTGTTGTCTGACGAAGTTTCTGTGCAATTTATATGTGAGGCGAAATCACTAGCAATAAACCTTAGAGTGGAAATTTATAGTTTTGTACCTCCATATTTTGTTGTCATTTTGTTTCTAGATTCATAGAGTAATACTATTATTATGCACAGATGCAGACACACAAACAGACATAGACACACAATCACACACCCATGCATGTGCACAAACACACATATATATTATGGACTGCTGATGTATTTTATTTTGGAGACTAACCTATCATGTCAGTAGGATATCCCAGCTGGAGAATGCAAGCAAATAAATAAATAATGAAAGTTATTAAAACATTGATTAACTTTCTTTATTATTTCTTTTTCCACAAAGGTTCCATTACCTTAAAGCAAACTGGTTGCACAATTAAAAGGTCTGCCCCTCACATAAAATGTTGGTGGGCAAAACTCCAGCTGAAGATTTATTTTGAACTTTCTAACCATGCTTATGATTTGTACCATGCAATATTTGGAACATAGTTTACTCTAATTATACTAGATTGAAATACATTACTTCTAAAGGCAGCCAAGCTTGTTTTGTTTTTACTTTGAGGTCCTCAGATTACACTGAGTATTAGTAGCCTATCCAGTTTCCTTCAGTGCCACTCCAGGTATTAAATATACTACTGCAAGTGACCCCATGCAATGGAGAGCATGATCATCTGTTAGTGTCTTTCTTAGGGTTGCAGTAAGCTAATATGTCCTCTAGAGCTAAAGTTGAGGACGATGACATTAACAAACCTGCGTATCTGGGATTGACTGAAACTAATATCATCTGTGAGAGAAAGAGAGGCATCTAGTTTTAGCAACATGATTATGAAATTCTCTACCATATACTGATTCAGTTTCATGAAGTTTGCAGCAATATTGTACTGAATGGAGAAGGACAGCTTGAAATCTGCATGTGGCTTCTGTTGTTTCCAAAGTAAAGACTTTAGATTATTGCAATATTTTCAATTACAATATATGGGTGTTTAATAAGAGGAGAATGAGTAGAGAAATCTATAGGACAGGACCATCATTCTTATGATTTTCAAATTTAGCGTACTTGATGCGGAATTCCAAAGTTTATGGGATACATTCAGAAAGCCTGAACTGACATATCATTGGTTAAAGTTGACTAGTTATCTGTGTCTGGTGTATTCAGATGGTTCATTAGATCTGTATCCCAAATATTCCCTTATAAATTATAAAAATATGTTTAATTTACTTACATAGGTTTCTGCAAATCCATGATTCATTCTGAGGCTATACATGCATTGTGAAACTGTCCATAAATCTTAGAAATGGTATTTGTTGTCACTAGAGAAGTTCCAGAATTTCATGAAGAAAAGAATTGTATAAATATTCTCTTTTACTGAATTGAAAGCTGAACCTTCACCTGTGGATGAGAGTATTATACAGGATTGCTGAAAACCTTTTTAACTGCAATCACCTTAAAGGCACCCAGTCAAGAGTTAAATCTTATATGCGAGTGAAGAATATTTGATAATATCCAATGTCATTTAAAAATAAATAGCCATATGTAACTTCGTATGTATAAGTAGGGTAGGAAACAGAAGTTGGAAATACATGTCAAACAGTCATATGGATGAGTAGAAACAGTACTGGTCCACAATTATACATAATTCTGTGGTACGGTGGGTGACACCACAAATGCATCTATTACACTTTAACTACAATGATCTAAAATACCTAAGCATGTGATCAAAAACACTAACAATGGAATCCATGTATAAATAAAATGCAGTTGAATAAAATTTAAAAATCAGTAATAAGCTCAGAGTGAATGAAAGTCTGATGTTACAAGTTACTGCTGTTATCAACAAAAAACTCACCGTTCTAATATACGAATTCATTTGTGTGGCTTCATCAAACATTGGTAAATGCATGATATATTATCAGGTCATTTTTACTGATGAGGTATACTTAAAGATAAAACTCCTCCTAGTGTTATTAAGTAGAGATGTGAATAAAGCTTTTGATAACCTGAACTGGGAATATTTGTTATGGATTCTTCAGGTGCATAGTTTTTCACTTTAACGTTTTCTCAGATGTTACTAAATTCATACAGTGGTTCAAAAGAGTTAAAAAGGTCCCTATATTCCAAACTCCGTATTAATTAGTAAAGGAATTAATAAAAGGATTATACCTTTCACACTCCTTTTTGCAATAGCTTTATATAGTTTCTAATATTACTTTGTATGTTATATATGTATTTTAATAACATGAATACATTTCTGAAAACAAATGCCATAGAGCATAAAGATGCATTGTTTGCAGGTGATTGCTGTATTTCTCTTTTGTCTTCTCCAGGAATAACACTCTTTCTCATAAAATAAATAGTAACTAATTTGGTACAGTATGTTAGTTAAGACTAAGTAAACACGGATATTCTTTTTTCCCTTTTCACTAATCCTATTCCAGATTTCAAATTATTTTTTCTGACTGAAATGATAGCAACTGCATTTAAATAGTCATTGGTTACACTGAACATATCAATATGACAGGTAAAGTGGTTTACACAGATCTCAAGCATTTCTGATGTTCCTTATGTAATTAAAGAATATTGTGTGGTTATCCTTTGCTAATATAGCAGGTTTTAGCTAATAATTAGCTCTCCAAGATTTTAGCTTGCTCTTAGATTCTTTGTTAATCCCGCTAAGGCTGAGTTTAATAGAATTTGTTTTTCCTTTAGGACTATTAACTTTTTCCTTTTATTGTGGTTATTTTATGATCAATTTCTGCCAGAGGGATTTATTTCTAAATCTGGCATTATATTTGTGGGAATTAGGAGCATGCACCTCTATGCAGGAACTGGGATGGGACTATAGATGTTAACTATATGTGAGCATAGGTGAGTAACAGTGCTGTGAATTGATACTGGGATTATATGGCGAGTAACAATGCTGTGAATTGATACTGGGATTATACGGTGAGTAACAATGCTGTGAATTGATAATGGGGTTGTATGGTGAGTAACAGTGCTGTGAATTGATACTGGGATTATATGGTGAGTAACAGTGCTGTGAATTGATACTGGGATTATATGGTGAGTAACAGTGCTGTGAATTGATACTGGGATTATATTGTGAGTAACAGTGCTGTGAATTGATACTGGCATTATATGATGAATAACAGTGCTGTGAATTGGTACTGGGATTATATGGTCAATAACAGTGCTGTGAATTGTTACTGGGATTATATGGTGAGTAATAGTGCTATGAATTGATACTGGGATATGGTGAGTAACAATGCTGTGAACTGATACTGGGATTATATGGTGAATAACAGTGCTGTGAATTGATACTGGGATTATATGGTGAATAACAGTGCTGTGAATTGATTCAAAAAGTGAAAGTATTACAATGGTTGAAGAGCAGACAGAGACTGTGTTTGGGAGGATAACATTAAGTATACTGGTGCCCCTAAAGGGGAGGGTACCATATGACTGAGGGCATTTATGATGATAAAGTCAGGAAAGTGCTGTAGTGGTGTAGGTGTGCTAATTTACAGAGCAGTAGTTAGGTTCTCCTAAACTGATGGTCTTGGATTTATGGAGATAGACTCCATTGATTTGTGCCTGCCATGAATGAAGTTCTGTAGATCACCAGGATGTGGCTCAAGGTCTTGTTGTTTACTGATATTTGGATGAGAATGAGTTCAAGGTCATTGTCCAGATTAATATGTCTAAAAATTTAGTTTTTTTTCAAATAAAGATGAACATTTACTAGCAGTATAGCACAATACAATGCAGTTTTTATAAGGATCAACTGAATATGAAGTTCCAAAGCCACATCAATAAATCCAATAAACCAGCAGCACTTAAGGTCACTACAGCATTAGAATACCTGAAAAACATCCAGGAATATTACAACGCAGTGATCAATGCAGTGCCAATTATTAGTCTAAGCAACATGCATGGATGCCATAGCACAATAACCTATGCACTGTGGGTAGAACTGCTTCCAAGACTTCACACGGTGCTTAGTCTAACAGGCAAAATGCACCAAGATTCTACTGAGTGTCTAATTATCAAACTTCCTTTTCTAGAGGCAAACTTTTAGGGGAAAAAAGAGAATAGTCTGAGAGTTTATAAGCTGTCTATAATGGCAGTGATTAATTATTGAGAACTTCAAGAATGACAAAGTGTTCTTTTCATAGCTCAAGTTTTAAAAGCTGTCATTAAGTTATTGTGTTTGGCCAAAATTGTATAGATAATTGGAGTGTGTAAAGTGGGAGTGCTAACTTACAACACCAAATTCCCTTGCTACACCACTGCTGTAATGTAAAGTTAAAAGAAAATAAAAATGTTGCAAAAGTGTGGCAGTGCTCATTGTTTATAAGACATAAAGAGTTAAATGTGGGCTTGTACGTGATATATCTAGTGAACAGTTATACTTCTTTAAAAGCAGTGCAATGCTTGGAGAGGGCCAACTTACACTTTTATAGAGGTAATTTTTCATTGTATTAAAGTGACTGGAAAATGACCCGGTAAGTAAGATCATAGGTAAGCTTACTGTAACAGCAAATATTCTGTATAATTTATTGGAACAAATGCTACAGCAGTACAAATAAGGGGAAGAGGATGACTGAGGAGAGTGAAAAAGCCTAATGGGCATTGTTGTTGTCAAAGAATAACAATATAGGTATAGGTCTTTATTCATAGACAGATAGCGCATTGTGCTGTGCAAGAATATCACAGAAAGCAGTGACGTGCTGTTATGACGCGATTTAGGGGATTAAGTAGGCAAACCGATACTTGGATAAAAATATAGTTTGCATCATACACATTGTAATGTGTTCCCACAACCACTTGCACCATGCATCCACACTAAGAGGCACTCTAGGTGTTAGATGTAAAAAATAAACAACACATATTCAAATGGTGTAATCAAAAATGGAAGAGTGATTTAAAAACATATAAAATCAGATGCCCTGTGCTATGGCTTTCACCTATTCTGAACTCCAGGAATTGCCAGTGTACAGGACACTAGATATGTCTTACTGCATCACCACCCTATGTACCATTGCAGATAGTATCAACAGCATCTAACTTATGAACACTTGGCTAATCGGCAGATTATGAATCACTTCCATGTGGATGGGGAGCCGTGCTCGAACTCGCTGAATTGTGTTGCCAACTTGCTGAATCAAGGGGGATGCATTTTCAGCCCATCTCAGTAAACACTGGGTTAGTTATAGCTTTAACTATGCTAACTACAGGGGGATTTCAGTGATCTACAGGGGATATGCAAAGAAGTTAGCAGGGGTCATTCTTGCATGTCTATACTACTTTGCCAACATTATGTTACAATAGGACATGGCATATATGGTTCCAAAGGACTGAAGAGGAGAAAGCCAGCACTATGCAGGTGTTTTACAGCATTGATCATTTCACTGAGGTCCTGGTAAATTGATCACACACACACACACACACACACACACACACACACACACACACACACACACACACACACACACACACACACTCTCTCACTGACATCAAGGCCCCACCTGGTCCACAGGGTGTCAAATATATACCATGAATCATTGCAGCAACATGGACCATCACACCTCTCTCCTACTGTAAGCACTTGCCATAGGCAGTGCAACTCACTAATGCTGTTTAAGATGTAGAAGTCTGTGCTGCATAACTTAGGCTCACAGATACAAGATATCCTACTGTGCTATATGCACATTGCAATCAGCATCAGTCACAGGTGACTTGCTGACATCAAGTAAGCGGGGTTCCTTTATTGTTGGCAGTCTACCAGTAAAACCTGTGAATGTATAAAAGCAGGATACCTGTATCAATACTAAAAGAAATGATTAAACTCCCCTATGTCAGGCATACTCTTAGATAAAAGACTCTATAACTACCATATGGATATCTATACACCCTGTGCAAAATGTTGCTGTTATAAACAGGAGGTACCTGGAAGACAGATATGCTGAAACTTCTTGCTGAATAAGTTCTGCCTCATTTGCAGTACACTGTACACTATGGCAATGTGACATCTAATACTAACCTGGTGCCTCCCTTACAGAAACTTGTGCAGTCATGACCAGCCCAGTTTGCCCATCCAGGCCACCACCAGGTATAAGGGTCTGCTCCCCATCCCCATACAGGGACATCAGGAACTGCTTCACCTTTCTGATCTGCTTTTGTATTGATGGTCCACCTCCTGTGGTGCAACATGCTTTGGCAAATTACTATCCCTTGATCTTAGCAAGCATTATCTATTGGTTACCCTTAATCAAATGTGATGCAGACTCCTATTCTGGACACCAACAGCACTGCTGTCCTGTACCAATCCCTGTCACGGCTGGTCCTGAAAAGGTTTGCAGACATTACCTTTGGTCATAATGTGTGTGCTGTATATGTAGAGGGCCTGTAGTAACTCCTTGGCCTCCTGGGTGGTGGATTTTTCCATTTGCTGGCTCTCACAGTGGATATTGACCTGTGGTATGTGTAATACAAGTCAATGTGTGGATTTTCCATATGACTGTATACTGCCTCCCAGCTCCATATGGCACCCGCATATCTGACCTGTATTTTGCTCTGACATTTCCCCTTTCCTATTCAAACTGTGGCAATAAATATGTTATCATGACACTCCTTTCTACAATAATTCATTGAAACTCTGTAATATACTGTACACCATACATCCTGTTCCCCCTACAATATTGCCTGAGAACACTTCAGCAAGAACTTACACTACCATTATATC
The DNA here is from genome assembly GCF_019279795.1 of Protopterus annectens. NCBI lineage: Eukaryota > Metazoa > Chordata > Ceratodontiformes > Protopteridae > Protopterus > Protopterus annectens. The sequence continues at coordinate 695,963,891 of NC_056744.1, forward strand.
TATTATTCACTAGGCCATATAAATATGGGGAGATTCCGCAAGATTGGAGACATGCACTTATTAAACATGTCTTTAAGGGAAAGGGGAGTAGGACAAACCCAGAATCATATAGACCCTTAAGTCTACTTTCATGTTGTGGAAAAATAATGGAGAAGGCAATACTGGATAAGTTATTGTCAGAACTGGAAAGGTTGGGACTTAAAAGCATATATCAGCATGAATATGTTGAAAATAGATCTATTACCACCTGTAACATAATGTTATATAACAATTTAATAATGGCTATGAATTAAAAATGATGCTGTGATGTGATTTATATAGATTTAACTTCAACATTTGACAGGGTCATACACAAAACACTGATCAATAAATTAGTACAACTAGGTATTGATGTACTGTTGATAAGATGGATAGCTGTATGACTTAGAAATAGGACATGGCAAGTATCACACACCAACTGAACAGGTGAAATCCTTGCTTACAGTCAAGGTGTCCCACAGGGCTTTGTCCTAGGCCCTTACTTGTTTAGATTGTAACTTTCAGACCTTACTTATTCATCTGAGGTGTTCTGCAGTCTATATGCTGATGACCTGAAATTGGGTACACTGATTCCAAGTGTTACAGATAAGGCATGTCTGCAAAATAATTTGACTAAATTGACCATTTGGACACAGGAGAATAATATGTTGATAAATACATCAAAAACTAAGCATATGAGATTTGGGAGAAATAAACTGAAAGGTGAATATTTAATACAGCACACAGTGATTGAAACTGTAAACTCATTTAAGGACCTGGGTATATGGGTAGATTCAGCTATGAGTTTTTCTAATCATATCAACCAATTGGCTAATGATAGTTATAGAACTATAGGATGTATAAAAAAATTATAAAGTCTAGGAAATCAAACATAATGAAGTCATCATTTGTTAGTTACATTAGACCCAAACTTGAGTATGGAATAACAATATGGAAACTCTATAGGAGAACAGGGCTTTCATGGATGTGAAAATCTAAGTTATTATGAAATACTAAAAATTATGAACTTGTTCAGTGTCTCTTACAGATATTTAAGAGGAGATCTTATTCAGGTATATAGGGCATTTAGTGACAACTACCTCTGGGAATGTTTGGGGTTATCAAAAAGTACTAGAGAATCATTAGATAACCTATGTAGAAGATTCTATAAGAATGAGAAGTGTACTAATTGGTTCTCTGACAGAGTAGCTGATGCTTGGAACAGACTACCAAATTACATTAAAGCAAGTACTAGTTTAGATATTTTTAAGAACAGCCTGGACATTTATTATGGGGACAAGTGTTTTAGTATATTGGCAAGCTAGAAGGGCATTAATGCCCATGCTTGAAACACTTGTATGTATGTATGTATGTATGTATGTATGTATGTATGTATATGTTCATAGGTTCATAGGTTGGTACTAGGCTATCGGCTCTAGGGCCTATACAAGCCTAGCCATAACAATCCTCTGGCTATTTCTTCTGACAGTATTTACTTCACTGGACCCCTGTCTAGTAGGGTGGCTGACATGATCCCAGGGGTGAATTTCCTATCTCGCAGCCAATCATCAAGGTTCCTTTTGAAGAGGGCCAAGGAGGCACTCTGCTTGACATTATGGGTAGTCTATTCCAGAGTCTGGGGAGTCTCTGCATCAGGAACCTATCCCTTCAGCATATTTTGTTCATTGTGATGACAAGGTTTAGATCCATGGAGCATGTGTCTCTGAGGGATTGAGATTTCTTTGAGTGTAGCATGTCCAACAGCTATTGTATGTTAAGCAGAGATCGCCTCTGAGTAGGCAATATGTGACAGAGTATAGGTAGAGTTTTTTTAGATGGTCAGCATAGGGCATCTGCTTTAGACCTGTGATTCTTTTAGTGAGGTATTTCTGTGGCCTTTCCAGTTGTTGCAGATGTCTTGAGAGGTACATACCAAATGGGGCATTGCATTCTATAATGGTTCTAATGAGGGATGAGTACAGTGGGACAATGACCTCCTTTTTTCTGGATGAAAAGCCCTTAGTGATGAGGCGTACCACATCAAAGGATTTCCTGACTGTTGTGGCAATGTGGTTATCAAAGGTGAGACCACTGTCCACCTGTGTCCCTAAGTCTCTTATCACACTTTCGGTGTTTAGCGTACTGCCACTTATGCGGTAATTTATGGGTACATGTTTTTTCCCAAAGGGACTAACTATACATTTCTTGGCATTGAATTTGAACCCATGGCTCTGGCACCAAGCATCTGCTTCTGTAAGGCCCTTTTGTAGAATATCCACATCATTTGGGCATTCAATAATGCCTCCCAGTTTGCAGTCATCTGTGAACCTTGTTAGCCAGAGTCCCTTAGTATTGGCCTGTACTTCAGAGAAGTAGATGCCAAACAAGAGTGGTCCCAGGACTGAACTCTGAGGTACTCCACTTGTCACTTATCTGGAGCTGGATTTGGAGTCAGCTACTTTTACCGTGTGGGTTGTGTCAGTAAGCCAGTTGGCAACCCATCAAGTGACTTAAATATTAATGCCCAGTTTAGTAAGTTTATCTATGATTCCAGAGTGGGGGATGGTGTCAAAGGCCTCGGCGAGGTCCAGATAGGCTGTGTGGACTGCCGTACCCTCGTCCACGGCTCTGGAGACTGATTCAAAGAAGTCAATCAGGTTCAGGAGACAAGATCGGCCCTTCGTGGACCCAAACTGTGTGGGGTCCATTGTTTGAAGGTTGCCAAATGTTTTTGTTTATAAGTTCCATGATAATACGTTCCATGGCCTTGCAGATCAGGCTCATCAGACTGATGGGGCAGTAGTTCCTGGGATCCAAGGTGAATCCCCCTTGTGGAGTGGGATAACTGTAGCTGTGCGCCATTCAGTGGGCATGAAGCCTGAGGTGAGGCTATGATTAAACATGACACTTAGTTGAGGTGCCAGTTCATTTTGTAGTTCATGTAGTACACAGCCTGGGATGTCATCTGGTCCCATGGATGCTGTGTTCTTAGCTTTGGAGAGTGCGTTTTTTACCTGTGTGGCCTTTATTAAGGGAATTTGACAATCTTTCGGTATTGAGATGTGCCTTTAGGGGGAGAGAGGGGGGTGAAGTTTACACTGAATCGATCTACCAGGATATTGGCAATATCCTTGGGATCAGTATATTTAATGCCATTCTGTTATAGCTCAGATCAGATCTGTCCATTGCCATTTAGATTCTTGACATAGCTATAGAATGCCTTGTGGTTGTCTTTGGAATCTTTGGCAATTTTACTTTTGTAACTAGCTTTGGAGGATCTCAGCTTCTTACTGAGGCTGGTAAGGGAGTTTTTTTGCATCCTGGGATTTTCCTCTTTTCTGAAACAGTTTCTTCCTTTTGTTGTAAAGTTTGTTTATGGCAAGGGACCACCAGATTGGCTTTCCGTTTTTGGAGGAGAGCATCTTGGTTCTATTGGGGATGGCACGATTTATGCACGAGTGGATGTGCTCATACAGTGCCTTAGTGTAGGATTCAGCAGTCGAACATTCAGTTCCCATCTGCATGGGTGTCATGAAGTTTGTCACTTCTGACTTGAGTAGCATGAAGTTGGCTTTGGAGAAGTTTTTTTACGGAGGTTTCCTTACTGGGGGCGTGGGGGTGGGATGTGGATATCAAGGGTTATTAGCTTATGGTCAGACCTGACCAACGAGGGGGTGACCATAGGTGTGGAGCATCGATTTCCTATGTTGGTAATGACCAGGTCTAGGGTATTGGAGCCCCGGGTGGGACTAAGGATTAGTTGATCAGGGCATTGGAATTTATGAATTCCAGGAACCGTTGGGCAAAGGTGTTGGTACATGAGTAGTTTTCCCAGTTAATGGCAGAGTAGTTGAAATCACCTAGTATTAGGGTGTTTGGTTGTATCCTAATATTTTCCAGTATGTTTAGAAAGGTTTAGTGAGAATCTTGGGGCATGGTGGGGGATCTGTTGCAAGCTACAATTTGGATTGCTGTCTTACCTATTGTTAGTTGCACCTGGAGAATTTCAGATGCATTGTGCTGGGCATCTAGCCTGGTGTGAATATCCTTGGTGAATATGGACACTCCTCCACCTTTAGTGTTTTGGTCCTGGTTTGTTGGCCAAAAAGTGTGGTAAGAGTTGTAGCCTGGTATTAAAGGGGTGCTCTCTGGAGCCTTGAACCAGGTCTCAGTTACTGCACAGATATCGAGAGAGTGTATTTTGAGGTTTAGACTTCTAGTATTAAGTAGCATTACCTTCAGATTTTGCATGCTTGTACCTGTTATGGTGGTGGTTTTGTCCTTTGAACTTTGCCTAAAAAAGGCACTATAGGGGTGGCAAGATCCTTAGCCAGGAACCTGAATCCCAGGGGCAACAGTGTTACAATACCTCAGGTCAAGAAGTGGAGCCATCATGTTCTGTGTGTTATATCCTGCCCTGTGTGAACATTGCCCCCAGTGACCACCCCCACATCTTTACGTGACAATGTCATGACATTGTTGCGTGTTCCCACAACCACATGCATCAGTTCCTTTGCCACCCTGTTTCTGCAGTCGATCATGGGTGTTCAATCTTGTCTTCCTTCTATTTGCCTGTTTCATAGTCCATTTGTCCTAATGCAGTAAGCTTCTTTTTCCACAGTTGCTGTTAGTTGCATCGTTCTCTCACATTATGGCATCACCATTTTATATTTCACAAATTTGGGCCTCATAGCATGGAAGGAATTTATTGCAACTGAATCACAGCCTTAATGCACCATGCATCCACAAGTAGAGGCACTAATCTACCACAGGGTTGTAGATACTATTCTCTTGCACATCATTTATAGACCTAATAACATCATGGGTCTGTGTTACAGAGTCTTTTGGAGTGCTTTGTTGCTTTACTGAAATGTTCTTCATTTGACACCTGAACATGTATTCATGCTGATTGTACTACCATCTTGCTGCTGCAGTGGACCTGACTAAGTGACCATGGCTGTTTAAGATGCCAGATATAGCAGGACTCCTCCATGGTGCCTGAAGTAGATCAAGATTGTCTTGTCCTTCATCCGTAAGAACTTTCAAGAGCAGTTGCTGGATCAATTATAATGCCCTTCTGTAAAGCTTGATGCCTGGCTAGAGTATAGGCATCATTACAGTGACCTGCAGTAAGATCACTCCTATCTGATTAGCCAGTGGGAACCAGACATGAGGGGCAACTACTCAGAGTTTTATGGTAAACATTTTTGTTTTATGTTTCCATTGCTTTGCTTTTCACAGGCCCACCACCACTTTACTAAGTTAGTCTTGTTGCCCTACAGCAACCCAGGAATGCATAGAAAACCTGGAAGAATGTCACAGGATTTAAGAGGACTTTCCTCAACAGTGGGGTACATTTGCCATGTGCAATATTTCACTGTGCAAGTTAAATAGTATGTGTAACATATGTGCATACTAATGTATTAGTTTTTTCTTTTCTCTTCCTTCTGCAAGTCCAGGTATGGCAGTGGCAGAGGAATAGAGATGGTTTCCTCAGCCTAGTCTGGTGGATGCCTCTAGTGCTAGGTCAGTGGTCATCATCAAGTCTTCTTCTCATCAGGCAGATAGAGTTCACTCTGCTGAAGGTGACTTGGAGGGCTCAGTGGTCACTTCTGCAGCCATTACTCAGGAGGGGAGTATAGGCTTCTGTTTTGATAGTGTTTTTTAGGAGTCCCATGTGCTGTCTTGATGCAAGATATATAGGTTGACAACATCTGATGTGCTCCAAAACCTGGATTCCTATCTCATAACTCTGGAGCAAGTAACAGCATGCCTGTCTGAGCCATGTGACTGGCAGGCCCTATCCATGTGGTCATCATAACTGACCTGCACATGACATCAACCATAGAGGAGACTGATAACTGTGTGATATGGCCTCTCAGACTGTCTGGCCATCAGACATTTACACTGTTCTATGCACAGTCCATGTGTTCCCGATACATCTCAGCTTTTACCTCTGGTGTTATGGACAAATCAAAATTTAACTATGGAAAAGTCCTCAAATTACAGATACTTTTAAATGTCAGAGCTGTTAACATTAAACTTCTCAAAATATTTTCAAATTTTAAGAAGAATAGAGCAAAAGTTTGGAAACACATTAGGGGTATTTCTCTAGAATCTGGACAGTTGGGAATTTGGGAGTTATAGTCCCCTTGCCTTGGTCTCAGTTTTCATACCTTTTTTGTTGTTCAGTACTCCTGATCACTAGATGCCCACCCTCTGTCAGTCTGTATCCATCCACTATTGCCCCACCTTTTGTGCCATTTCCACCTCTGTCTGTCTGTCTGTTTGTGTTTGATTTTTATGTTTGATTGTGGAAAACTGCAACCTTCACTTCTCCAGTTATCCCTCCCACATTTATGCTACCTATCTTTCCCAGCTACCCTTCCTTTTTTATATGAAAAATGGCAGCTTTTCTCAGACACATAATGCCTGTATCTCCCCTCAACACCTACCATTCCTTATGGTTGTCATTGTATGTTTTCCTCTGCTTGCTGTTGCCCATTCTCTGACTTTCCAGGCTTCCTCTGTACTTCCCTTTTATATGATGAACTGGGCTGCTGCTTTCTTGGTCCTCATTGGACATCCTGACACACTGCATCTGACAATTTCATTGCATGTGTTTGTGCGCATAGCCTTGAGCATGTTCAGGTGTATGCTTACCTGCCATTCTTGTGTCTGACCACACTGATGACATGGACTTCACTAGAGCAACTCCTCCACTGATTATGCCTAAAGCAAGTTGTCGTTATAACACCGCTACTGTGTACTTTTTTCTTCAGGTCTTGTTGCTCTGCAAACCCTAATACACATACATACAATAACAGGTATGTCACACTACAGATGTTTGCTGTGTAGTCCTGTGTTGCTGCAAAGTGCTTGTCTATGAATCTCAGCCATTCTTTATCTGTTTGCTATGCAGTGAAGTGCATATGGCATGGAACATGAGTCATCTATTGGTGGGTTACTGAACTCTAGTAGACATAATGTCTTGCATTTATTATTTGGAGTGATTCACATATGTTGAACATTTTGAATTTGCAAGTAAGCTTCATGGACTTTGTCATGTTTGGTAGACCTTATGGAGTGGTTTAGAGACAAGGAGATATTTGGGTTAGTAGGTCTGATGGTTAAATGCTATACAGATAAAACGGTTATTATTGTACTCCACAGTGAAAATTATGTTGATCTCTTTATTAAAATGTTTAACTTTCAGAGTTCTGATGAGACAAGAAAGTAAGACAGAACAAATTAGATGTATATAACAGTACAAATGGGATTAGATTGTCTGAACTATAAATGGTTCTTCCAGTAATGTGTTTTGATGCATTTCTGGGAAATTTAGGTGACTTGTATTTGAGGTATATCATTCAGGGGTAGTCAAATGGGAAAAATATGGAATGACGACATTGGCTTTGTTATTTTTTTTTTTATAAAATCAAGTTTGTAAATATGTATCTATTGGTTATATTCCAAAGTGCATGTTCTGTTAATACTCAATGGGATGAGTTTTGTGAAGGAATTTTGATGAAGACTGAATACAACCATGTATAAATTATGATGATTCATTTGTCATTCTTATTTTTTAGTGATGTCTAATTTGAAATTTTATTTTATGTCTTGGCTGCACACATACTCCCCTGGATTTACTTTTCTTCCATGTAGGACTAGCTTAATCCTGCACGGAAGCAGCCGTTTAGGAGCAGGATGGCAGCACGTCATACATATTAATGAAGGCACGCTGCCTGAGCTCCTAATCTTATGTGCAAGAGTGCAGGGGGTGTGTCTGAGAGCACAGCTCTCAGAATATACATGCCCCTGCAATGAAGAACAGAAAGCTCTAAAAGAATGAGCGAGACCACTAATAGGTGTACGCATAGCCCCAGTAAAATCCCCCATGTGTACAAGAGCAATAGTTAACACAAAAAATATAAAGATACTTTTTTTATGAAACAGATTAAATTTAACCGTAGGTGCATGGGTTTGCCCATCGCTTAGCTATGGTTAATGCAGCTTAAATGGCAGAAGAGGATAAAAAGCAAGATATATGCAAATGAAACAGTATAGCAACACTGTAGTGGAGAGAGCATTTGCCTTACAAGCAGTCATTCTCAGTAGGAGTCCCACTACAGCACATTCTATTTTCCATGTCAAATCATGTTATGATCAATATTTTTAGTTGCATAGCCTACTAATTAACATATATTTGTGAACTGGAGTACTGCATTAAATGCAGATATGAGGTGTCAGTGTCATAATGTTGCAAAGTCCACAGATAATCACATGTGCCCCATATAGTATAGAAATGGAAGGTAAAATGTGTAATGAATGATGACTCCATACAGCTTCCAAATCCCCCACCTTCCCAAGAACCATTAGACATTACTGTCTAAATTACTGCAGTGGTAAGTAGGAGTAAGCACTAGTAAGCAAGTGTAAGCACTATTAAGCAGTAGTAAGCGGAAGTAAGCATATGTAAGCACTAGTAAGCGGGTTTAAGCCCATTTGTGTGGGGTAAGAAATGCACACAGGTTAAGCAATATAGAAGCTAACTCTCTGTAAGTGTATTTAACCAAAGGTTAGTAGTGCTTACCCTTGCGCAAATCTGCACAAACCCACTTACAAGTGCTTAAAACTGCCTTAGTCACTCTGTATCCAACAGCCACTGTTCTGCCCAGCAACAAAATAAACAGCCTTGCAGGTCTTGAACCCAGGACCCTATACACTATAGTCACAGTAGTTAACCACCAAGCCACCACAGCAGTACATAATGTTGAGGTATCACCAAAGAAATCCTCAATATAGCAAAATCAAACTGAACATGTGAAAGGAATCAGTATACAGTCATATGTTCTATAGCCTACTACATAACATAAATATGTGAAATGGAGTACTGAAGTAAGCCCAGATGTGAGGTGTAATTGTAATAGAGTGTTGAAGTCCCCTATTAAACACAAGGACCCCATACAGTGTACGTACACATGAATCATGGATACTAGACATATATATAAATGAATAATAAATCAATGCCAAAAAGCAAATGTAATGCAAAGTAAATATTAAGCAATGCTAAGCATTGCACATGGCAGCTTAGTAGGTGTAAGCAATGGGTAGGCCAGCTAACTCAATTTGCCCAGTGATATACCCCTTTAAACAATGCCAACCTTAGGTAAGCAGGTTTGTTTCATAAATAGAGCTAGCAAGTTAGGCTGGTGCACGGCAAGTGAGCACGGTAGATCCAAAAAAGAAAAAAGCCAGCACCAAGGAGGATCTGTAGAATATAGTTTTATTATAAACTGAAACTAGACCGGTTTCAGCGACAAGGCTTTCTTCAGTAGTACATTAAGCAATAGTAATGAGTCATGATCTTAAATAGTTTCAATTAGTGGATTCAGTGACATCATTTCCTGTGATTTAAAAAAGACAAAAAGGTTAATGAAAAACCATGAAAAATCACCATTAGAAGTAAAATAAAATAAAGATATTCGTGAGCTTTGATTGTTACATTTTTTGTTCCTGAAATCAAACAAAATAAAGTAAAGTTCAACTGATGAGTTGGTATATCTAAAAATAAAAACCATGGTTATAAAGTACAAAAAAAACATCATCCTGAATTTATTAACAGGAAAAAATTTTTTCAGTGCACTATTAATATGAAATCATATAAATGTATATATAAATATAACATGAAGCCAAAAGCTTCATCATTAATAAGCTGGGATGGAGAAGAATATTGGGTGCATAATAATGTCACAAAGATTTAATGTTTATTATTCACTAAGAATGACATAAATCATAATTTATCATTCAATCCCGGGGGGAAGAGCCCCCCAAGTTTGATAATCCACCTCTTTCCTTTGCATTTAAGATATCATGCCAGCCTGCTTTGAACGATCGATTACCAGTAATGCGGTCAATGATGGCAAATGAGAATTTGGCAGTAGAATGTTTAATGGAGTGTCTGTATAATGCATTGGTTAGTCTCTGATTCCTGATATCCCCAAGGTGTTCAGAAATCCTGACCCGAAACTGCCTGGATGTTTGGCCAATATAAAAGGCCTGACATGTGCACGTAGCAAGATATATTATCCAGTCTGAACTATAATTACCAAAAAATTCAATGTTGTATATTTGTCCAGTGTTTTTACTAGTGAAGCTAGTTGTTTTGAAAATATAACTGCAGAAACTGCAGTGGCCACATGGGTAAATGCCTATAAGTTTGTCCCCGGTAAGTGTCCTTTGTGTAAGGTTATCATCCAGAGGTCTTGTTCTTTTATAATGTGAAAACAATGAGCCTAATGTTTTACCTTTCCTATATGAAAAGTAACATCGTTCTCCTAGGTAGTCTTCCAAAAGGGGATGTGAATTAAGTATGTTCCAATGGTTGTTAATAATATTGATTAAGTTCCCACTGTTCCTGCCATAGGTCGTAACAAATCTACATAAATCAGAATCATTGTCTCTGAGTCCTGTGTTATATTTTAGAAGAGAGTCCCTGGATTTAGGGGTAAAAAACACCGGGCAGGTAGGAAACACAGGGGTCACAAGCTTAGAATAACTTTTCATGTCGATAGTGAAATGAATGAACAATGTACCAATGTCTTAAACATTTCAAAACATGTCTTATCTGATGATCAATACTCCCTACTTAATAAAGGCCTTGGTTTTATTCCCTGTTTCTTTATTGATGAAAGTTCCTTGGTTTCTGATACTATAGATTTCTGTAGAAAGATTAATCTCAAATTATTTTTCAAACAACAGGATAAAATAGATGACACTCAAAGATCATCTGATTTTAGATTCCACAAATCTACATTTAATCCTCCCATGGACAAACATGTTGCTGTTTTTCAGCAGGCAGTCATCAAGGATATACATTTTCACTTCAGTTCTGTGGATAACATGAGGCATAACATATCAAAGATGGAACAAATGGCTCTTACACAACTCAGGAACAACACAGATACTGTCATCATTCCTGCTGACAAAGGGGGTGCGGTTGTTGTTATGGACAATGATTATTATGTTGGTGAAGGTTTCAGGCAACTATCTAACCGTCATCATTACATGAAAATGGAGATTGATCCTACACCCGGCTTCCAACTAGAAATTAATGAATTTTTGGAACAAGCAGTGGAATCTGGGATCATTTCGGAAAAAAACGAAAACTCATTTGATGGTTAAGGACCCTGCCAAACAACAACTCTATTTACTTCCTAAAATTCACAAGTCCATTCACCAGCCACCGGGTAGACCAATTGTATCTGGTATCGGGTCACTTACTGAACCCCTATCTGTGTTTCTTACCGAGAAATTGAAACCTCTGTTGTCACATGTTCGTGCTAGAATTCAGGATACCACAGAATTTCTGTAGATTGTCTCTGAATCTCAACTGGACCCAGAATGGTTGATGTGTACTCTGGATGTATCTTCTTTATACACCAGTATCCCACATTGGGCGGGTCTCATGGCCTTGGAATTCTGGCTAAACAAATTCAATTTATACCCCCCAGGGATGAACACATTATTAGTATGCATGGCGGAACACATTCTTACGAAAAATGTTTTTCATTTCCAACAGGACTGCTATTGGCAACTTCAAGGCACGGCTATGGGTGCATCATTTGCACCCATCTATGCAGACCTCTTTATGGGTTACATTGAAGAACACATTATATATGATCCAATGCACAATATATATTTACCAGAAATTGATATATGGAGGAGATACCTGGACGACTGTTGGTTAGTATGGAAAGGAGGTAAGGAATACCTCCAGGAATTTATTGAGCATTTGAATGGAACATCTGGGGTATTGAATTCACTGTGGAATACAATCAGAGTGAAATTAATTTTGGATGTTCATCTAACCAGACAATCTGATAACACACTCAAGACATCTGTTCACAGGAAATTCCCACAATACAATACTCTTTTGCATGCGGAAAGTTTCCATGCTAAACACATTATTAAAAATATACCAAAATCTCAATTTCATGGATCAAAAGAATATGTTCTTCCAATGATGACTTTATGAACCACCAAACGGATCTAACTAAAAGATTTCTATCCAGGGGTTATTCTCCACGAATTATTAATTCAGCAGTCCAATTCAGCCAAACCAAATCCAGGGACTCTCTTCTAAAATATAACACAGGACTCAGAGACAATGATTCTGATTTATGTAGATTTGTTACGACCTATGGCAGGAACAGTGGGAACTTAATCAATATTATTAACAACCATTGGAACATACTTAATTCACATCCCCTTTTGGAAGACTACCTAGGAGAATGATGTTACTTTTCATATAGGAAAGGTAAAACATTAGGCTCATTGTTTTCACATTATAAAAGAACAAGACCTCTGGATGATAACCTTACACAAAGGACACTTACCGGGGACAAACTTATAGGCATTTACCCATGTGGCCACTGCAGTTTCTGCAGTTATATTTTCAAAACAACTAGCTTCACTAGTAAAAACACTGGACAAATATACAACATTGAATTTTTTGTTAATTGTAGTTCAGACTGGATAATATATCTTGCTACGTGCACATGTCAGGCCTTTTATATTGGTCAAACATCCAGGCAGTTTTGGGTCAGGATTTCTGAACACCTTGGGGATATCAGGAATCAGAGACTAACCAATGCATTATACAGACACTCCATTAAACATTCTACTGCCAAATTCTCATTTGCCATAATTGACCGCATTACTGGTAATCGATCGTTCAAAGCAGGCTGGCATGATATCTTAAATGCAAAAGAAAAGAGGTGGATTATCAAACTTGGGGGGCTCTTCCCCCCGGGATTGAATGATAAATTATGATTTATGTCATTCTTAGTGAATAATAAACATTAAATCTTTGTGACATTATTATGCACCCAATATTCTTCTCCATCCCAGCTTATTAATGATGAAGCTTTTGGCTTCATGTTATATTTATATATACATTTATATGATTTCATATTAATAGTGCACCGAAAAATTTATTTCCTGTTAATAAATTCAGGATGATGTTTTTTTGTACTTTATAACCATGGTTTTCATTTTTAGATATACCAACTCATCAGTTGAACTTTACTTTATTTTGTTTGATTTCAGGAACAAAAATGTAGCAGTCAAAGCTCATGAATATCTTTATTTTATTTTACTTCTAATGGTGATTTTTCATGGTTTTTCATTAACCTTTTTGTCTTTTTTAAATCACAGGAAATGATGTCACTGAATCCACTAATTGAAACTATTTAAGATCATGACTCTACTATTGCTTAATGTGCTACTGAAGAAAGCCTTGTTTCTGAAACCGGTCTAGTTTCAGTTTATAATAAAACTATATTCTACAGATCCTCCTTGGTGCTGGCTTTTTTCTTTTTTGGATCAACCGTAAGCAGGTTTGCCCACTGCTTAATCTTTTCAAAACCATCCAATCATGGCAACGTATGGGAAATCTGCCCTACTTAAACCCAACAGGCGGGAATACATCTTATAACTGGTTGTAGCTTCCCCTTGCAGGCACCATGTCAGGAATGGGAGAGGGAGTGCGCTTTTGGGTGCAGTGCTGGGGCATCCAGGAGTCCAGAGTCATGGCAGGACTCCTTGTCAAAGACCACGAGCAGAGACTGCTGCAGGGCCAGTACCAGGGTTCCCAATATAAAGTGGGAGCCTGGCATCGTCTCGGCCATGACCTTACCAATGCCACTGGCATACCCATAACTGGTGAGCAGGTCAGGCATCACTATGCCAACCTGAAGTGGTGAAAGGGTGATCTCTTGGATCAGTGGAACCAAGAGGCTAGGACGACAGGGGAGGTCCCAGCTGTGTGTTAGTATCACTCCACTACCTGTTTAATAATTGCCAGCTCATGTATATTATGGATAGGTATGGCTAAATATTCCTCTTATGTCCTTCACAGGGGCAAGTGAGTGGGCCCCAAACTAGGAGGCCCATGGATGTTGCCTGGAGAGTTTGTGATGCGAGGCAGGTTAGTAATACTCTTGCATGTACTGTCATAGAAAATAAGTATTAGTAAGTTAATTGTCAGTATAAAACCTGTATTGTTTAAGGCAAGTACTGCATATACCAGAGAATATGGCAGGAAGAGTCTCATATAGTTTGTATGTAAATAAAAGCATACTAGCCTGACAATGAAGGTGTAACTGCTGGACTGCATGTGTTTACTCTGGTATCATATGGTAATGTAGATTTGCAATCACTTAACAGTACTGTTGTAATAAGCATTGCTACCCACACTATGTAACATAAATAAAATGTGTAGGAATGTCTGTATATGACTAGTGTAATCCCCAGAGGTCATTTATTATAACTGTGAGAGACATAGACAGAAAACAGTGAAAAGACATACAACAAAATCTGAATAGCACACGCAACTGAGACGTGAACTGTTGTATTTTTAGCATTGTTCAAATCCTGGGAGTGGTAGTAGTCTGCATACAGAATCCTACCCCACAACTGTACAGATATGTCCAGAATGTCCAGTAAATTGCCCCATATCTGCTGCCTGTCAATCTGTCCCCCTGGGAAATCAGTGGGATGATCACAGACGTATGGGCAGCAAACAAGAAATACAACTGATTGTCACACATCTATAAGACCAAACCTGTCAAACAAGCAGATCCCCAAAATGTTATGAGAGTAATAAGCCACATATTTCCCATCTACACCCCTATGTTGTCAAGCTGTGATCAGAGTGTGTACAGTAACAGAGTGAGATGTACGTGCATGATACTAATGTGAAATCTGGCACTTTGTGTGGCAACATTCAGGTAGTAATAACAAACATTGCTCCCACAGGTACGTCAGATACGAACACTGTGCCAAGAAATAAAAGCTTGATACCCTGTACTGGTACTGTTTACTCTGGTATTGTATGGCATTGTGAGTGTTGCAGTTGCTCTGAATAATAGGATATTACTGATCACTGTCACCCACACTGTGCTACATAATATAACTGTCAAGGAAATCCTGTATAAGAGTGTTGTAAGTCACTAAAAGTTGAAGAGTGCAATAGTCTACATATGTCCCAGTTCACCTGCATGTGGTCAAGACATGGCCAGAGTCTGTGCAAAAAGAGATGGACATGTATGTGCGTAACATCAAACTGGAATCTGGTAGCATGTGTAGAAACTGTTAGTGTTAACAAACAATTCTTCCTCAGGTATACCAGGTAAGAGGTGTATAATGCAGGTAAAACCAGTCCATGTATGTAGTTGTTAACAGCCATATCATTATCCAAACTAAGGCAATAGGGTAATGTAGTAATACTTGTAAGGTACAGATAACAGCACAGACTAGGAAAGTAATGCAAACTACATGAATATACTAGTTGTTAATTGTCATCTTTCTCTCCCCCCACCATATCTCCAACAATACACTAAATACCCACCTCAACTGGCACGTGATGACTCCACTGTAATGTTGGTACGTATGTCCTATGGTTTGATAATTATATACATCTGTTTCTATGCATGTGCTATGTTGAAATACTCCAACATTGGTGGCATGGTGCCATCAATGTATCTGCATGCTGTTATTACCACTGTGGTTCCATATATGCATGTGTTCCGTTTGCTATGCAACTGTTCCATATCTGATGTCTGGGTTAATGGGAATATCTATGGATGTTGTTATACCTAATCCTGGAATGTGTTGAGTATTACTAACCCACATATGTTGATAAACCATAAACACCATAGCACGTATGGGAATGTGGGTCCCAGCAGACCCACCTGTCCCACCTCAGCTGGGCATGGCACCATGCACCAGCACATCTGGGGCCAAACTGGGACCTCCTCGTCCATTGGTCCTGCACCACCTTCGGCTGGAAGTGCCTCAGGGGATGGGGCTCACCCCCCCAGGAGCGGGTGCGTACAGGAACCTGTCACCCGTCACCAGGTCTGGGTTGTGTCGCATAGCGAGCTCCACAGGGAGGTCGTAGATCTGCTATGCCAGCTCACGGGCTGCATGTCACGACTAGAGGGTCGGCCTGGATCTCCGACTCAGCCCCCAACACAGCTACCTTCGGGGCTGTGAAGGTGCAGTGGTGACTGCCCATGGGTGGGGACCTCAGTCCCACTGTTTCCACAAAGGGGCTCATGGGCTTCAGATTTCCCAACACCCCTCCCCATCAAGGTGGTTATCCCCCTCATGTGTCATATATCGCCCCTGTATGTGTCTTGTTTGTGTTGTCTGTTAACCTACCCAACCTACCTCCCCAAATATACCTACTATCCCTCCCCAACATTACACTCTCACCTGAAAATAAAAAAAAAGAGCAATCTGTTCCCCAGAAAACATATCGCCCCATACATAGCTGTCCATTTCCCACATGTGTCCACTGGACACATGTAATCCGGTCTAACTGGCATCACAACATATTATTGTTGTCCTCGCCCCTCTCTCAGGGGTTTGAGTGTCCAAATCTACATCCAAATCAGTGCATATGCACAGCTGTTGCTGTAGAAAAAATGGACAGCTATGGACCTTCCCTACACCCTCCTGCACATCTCTAGCTATAATCCCTACTGTCCTTCCCAGTTTATGCCCCTTTTTCGCCACTTTCCTATCAACCCTTTTTTCTTTTCTTTTAAAGAAATTAGCACGGGGGTAAGTGGGAGTAAGCACTTTTAAGCAGCAGTAAGTGGGTTTAAGCCTGTTTGCATGGTGGTAAGCAATGTCTTCACAGGTTAAGCAATTTAGAAGCTAACAGAGTATAAGAAACTGTAACTGGAAATTAGCAGTGCTTACCTCCGTGCAAACCCATGCAAACCTGCTTACAACTGCTTAAAAGTGCTTTAATCACTCTGTATCCAATGGCCCTTGTTCTGCCTAGCAACAAGATAAACAGCCTTTGGAAGGCACAAACCCAGGAGCCTGCACACCTTAGCCAAAGTGATTTACCACTAAGCCATGTCAGATATACATAACCCTGATGTTTTCACAAACATATCATCCAGCACAGTCATTCAGCAGTACATGAAATGTATTTAAACATGTAGCTGTATGTGTATGTGTATATATATTTATATCTAAATAGATATAACATATTTATATATGTAGATATATATATATATATATATATATATATATATATATATATATATATATATATATATATATATATATATACACACGGATTCATGTCAGTACATCGACAGTTGAAAGCACCGAAAGTCACTACTTCGAAACGAAAGCATCGACCGTTGAAAACATCGACAATACGGTCACGTAAAGTAAAGTAAAGTAATGTCACAAAACACCTCATAAAAATCAAATTTGCCCAGAAAAAAGGGGGTTTACAAATTTGCCCTTTCCCCATTGAATACAAATTTAAAGGGATTTATGTCATTCTTTAGTGAAATTAATAAACATTAAACTTTTGAAAAAAAGGGACCCAATCCCCCTCCATCCCATTTTAAATATAATTTTTTTTGGGCCTTCCCCAGTTTATTTTTTCCCATTTTATGACATTTTTAAAAAATTTTACCTTTTAAAAATTCGGGAAAAGTTTTTTAACCTGTTTTGGGGGTAACCAATTTTCACGGGTTAACTTTAAATTTTTTTGATTTGGGAAACAAAAATTAGCAGTGTTTAGGGAAAATTTTTTTAATTTTATTTTAAAGGGGTATCATTGGTTTTAACCCTTTTTCCAAAAAAAAAAATTTGGAAGGCACCCCCCAAACCTAATTGAAATATTTAAAAAAATGTCAATTTTCTTAATGTGTTTTAAAAACCTTTTTAAACAGTTTCAGATAATAAAATTTTTAAAAAACAGTCCTTTGGTGGGGCTTTTTTTTTGATAAATTTATTTGGGAATTTAATTTTTAAAAAAAATTTTAAAATATAAATTGTTATTAAAAAAATATTATAATTTTATTTTCAAAAAAATTAAATTTTAAAATTTTTTTTAATTTAATAATAATATAATTTTAAAACCCAATACAAACTTGAAACCAAGTAATTAATATAAATATATATTATATTAATATATAATAATTAATAATATATCCAACCCTAAATTAATGATTTTATCGTAAAAGGGCTAGGAAAGGGTTTTATTTAGGACCCCTACCTTTAAAACCCACCCAAATAAAATTGGCAAAATTTTTCCCCCTTATTTCCTTCCGGGATGTAAACGGGGCCCCATGGTTTCCCTGAATTTTTATAAAGGGTAATTCCTTTTGAAGAGGGAAAAGGGGAAAAAGGTTTTGGGTTTTAATTTCAGAAAAAATGTATTTTTTAATTCGCATATACCGAAATATGGGGGAAATTAATAAAAATAAAAGCATCCCCTTAATTGACAAAAAAAAACCTCTTTGCATGTGAAACTCGGGAAAAATAAAATTTTAAATTTGAAAACCCCAAAAAGGGATTTGAAACGGGGGCCCCAAATTTTAACATAAATAAAATGTGTAGGGGGTTGTAAATACTAGTAATCCCCAAGGAATTTAAAATTGGAAATAGACCAAAAAACAAATACAACAAAAATCTGAAAAAAGCACAAACTGGGGCGTGAACTGTTGTATTTTAGCATTTTCAAATCCTGGGAGTGGTAGTATTTAAAGAACCCTACCCACAACTGAAATATGTCCAGAATGTCCAGTTTATATCTGCTGCCTGTCAATCTGTCCCCTAAATCAGTGGGATGATCACGGGGTATGGGCAGAAAAAGAATACAACTGATTGTCACACATCTATAAGAAAACCTGTCAAAAAGCAACCCCCAAAATGTTATGAGAGTAAAAAGCCACATATTTCCCATCTACAATGTTGTCAAGCTGTGACGGGTTTTACAGTAACAGAGTGAGATTGTGCATGATACTAATGTGAAATCTGGCACTTTGTGGGCAACATTCAGGTAGTAATAAAAAAACATTCCCCACAGGTCGCGATCCTAACACTGTCCCAAAGAAATAAAAGCTTGATACCCTGTACTGGTTTTACTCTGGTATTGTATGGCATTGTGAGTGTTGCAGTTGCTCTGAAAATAGGATATTATCACTGTCCCCCACATTTTACATAATATAACTGTGGAAAAACCTGTATAAGAGTGTTGTAAGTCACAAAAGGGTTGAAGAGGCAATAGTCTAATATGTCCCAGTTCACCTGCATGTGGTCAAGACATGGCCAGAGTCTGTGAAAAAGAGATGGACATGTATGTAACATAAAACCTGGAATCTGGAGCATGTGTAGAAACTGTTAGTGTTAACAAAAAATTCCCTTCCTCAGGTATACCAGGTAAGAGGTGTATAATGCAGGAAAAACCATTTCCATGTATGTAGTTTTTCACCATATTTATCCAAATTAAGGCAATGGGGAATGTAGTAATACTTGTAAGGTACAGAAAACACCGACTAGGAAAGTAATGCAAACTACAGAAATACTGGTTGTTAATTGTCATCTTTCCCCACCAAAACTCCAACAATACACTAAATACCCCCCCAACGGGGATGACTCCACTGTAATTTTGGGCTATGTCCTATGGTTTGAAAATTATAAATCTGTTTCTACATGTGCTATGTTGAAATACTCCAACATTGGTGGCAGGGTGCCATCAATGTATCTGCCTTTATTACCACTGTGGTTCCATATATGATGTTTTCCCTTTGCTATGCAACTGTTCCATATCTGATGTCGGGGTTAATGGGAATATTAGGGTTTTTTATCCCTTTCCTGGAATTTTTATTTACTAACCCACATATTTGATAAACCATAAACACCATTTTTTGGGAAGGGGTCCCAGCAGACCCACCTGTCCCACCTCAGCGGGGCATGGCACCACCCAGAAATCTAAACTGGGACCCCCTTTGTCCATTGGTCCTGCACCACCTTGGCTGGAAGTGCCTCGGGGGATGGGGCTCCCCCCAAGGGGGCAGGAACCTGTCACCCTCACCAGGTCTTTTTTTGATAGCAGCCCCACAGGGGGGGGAGATCTTTATGCCAGCTAAAGGGCCATGTAAATGAGGGTCAGCCTGGCTACTCACCCCCCAACCCCTTTGGGGGCTGTGAAGGTGCAGTGGTGACTGCCCAGGGGGGACCTCAGTCCCACGGGCCCTCAGGGTTTATTTCCCAACATCCCCATCAAGGTGGTTATTCATGTGCATATATGATGGGCTTGTTTGTCTTGTCTTTTAAACTACGTAACCTACCCCCCCAAATATACCTACTATCCCTCCCCAACTTTCACTCTCACCTAAAAAAAAAGGCAATCTTTTCCCCCAGAAAAATATACCCCATACATAGCTGCCCATTTCCCACATTTTCCACTGGACACATGTAATCTGGTGGAACTGGTATCACAAGTTATTATTGTTGTCCTCCTCTCTCATTTGAGTGTCCAAATCAATCCAAATGGTATATGACAGCTTTTCTGTAAAAAAAATGGACAGCTATGGACCTTCCCTACACCCCCCCTGCACATTCTAGCTATAACCCCTACTGTTTCCCAGTTTATGCCTTTTTCCCCTTTTCCCATCAACCCTTTTTTCTTTTAAAGAAAATTGGGAATGGGAGTAAGCACAAACAGTAAGTGGGTTTAAGCCCTGGTGGTCAATGCTTCACAGGTTAAGCAATTTAGAAGCTAACAGGTATAAGAAACTGTAACTAAATTAGCAGTGCTTCCCTGCAAACCCCAAACCTGCTTACAACTGCTTAAAAGTGTTTAATCACTCTGTATCCAATGGCCCTTGTTCTTTTTTAGCAACAAAATAAACAGCCTTTAAGGCACAAACCCCGGACCTGCACACCTTAGCCAAAGTGATTTACCACTAAGCCATGTCAGATATACATAACCCTGATGTTTTCACAAACATATCATCCAGCACATCATTCAGCATACAGGAAATGTATTTAAACATGTAGCTGTATTTTATGTGTTTTATATATTTATATCTAAATAGATATAAAATATTTATATATGTAATATATATATATATATATATATATATATATATATATATATATATATTTTATATATATATATATATAAATAAAAATATAATAAAATAATAAAATTAATTAAAATATTTTAAATAAAAAAAACAAAAGTAAATAATTAATTTAAAAAAATAATATATAAAAAATAAAAAAATTTTAAAGCCCCTATATTACAATAAACCTTTATTTAACAAAATAAAAATCATGTATGCCCCTGGGGAATAATGTTTACAAATATTTTGTTTTATAAAGTTTTTGTTCATAATAACCATTTCTTTTTTAAAATTTAAATAATATAAATATATATATTAAAAATTACACTTCCCTAAAATAAATTTTAAAAATATAAATAATATTATTTAATTTATAAATTAATATAATAATACAACAATTTTTTTAAATTTTTTTATGTAAACTAAATAAATATATATTTAATTTGGTAAAAATAATATACCTTCCCTAACCCTCCTGGGAAATTTCTATAATATTTTATTTATGCCCCTTTTGAATTTCCTTTTAATTTTTTTTTTTAAAGGAAATTAAACCCCAAATAATATAAATATTTAACAGAATTTTAAGTGGGGGTTTAAAAAAGGGCATAAAAAAACAAATGTCCACATTGCAATTTAGAAGGGGGCCCCAAAAAAACCCCGTAATGGGTCCCCCAAAAATTGCCCTGCAAACCCCCAACTGTTAAAAATCCCATAACCCCTGCCAACAACAAGATTTTTCAGCCCCCACCCAAAAAAGGAGGCCCGGACAATAACCCAAAAGTAATTTACCTGGGGAAAGTCAATTAACAAAAACCCTAAGTTTTTAAAAAACAGGCAAAATATAAAATATATATATATATATATTATATATATATATATATATATATATATATATATATATATATATATATATATATATATATTTATATATATATTAATAACATAAAACAGAATATTATAAAGAAAACATAAAAAGGTACACAATTTTTTTGGGAAAAGCCATATCCTTTTTTTTGTCACCTTTTAAAACCAAAAATGGAATTATACCCCCCATAAAATGAAATTTTGCCGAAAATATAAAGAATTAAAGGAATAAAAAAACAAACCACACACCCTTTGGGGGGGGGAAAAACTTTTTTGTTGTACAAAACAGGGTTTTAAAAAAATCCAATGTTCAAAAATAACCGGATCTGCAAAAAAAACAGGGAACAAATGATAAAAAGTTATATTAAAAAGTAGGCTGGAAAGGGAAAATATTTGCGTCCCGGCCGGCCCTTTAAGGGGGGTAAAATGGAAAACAGATTCCAAGGGTAAAATCAACAAAGGTAATAATTATATACAATTTAATAATTTAAAATTAAAAAAGAAATTCATTAAAATTTAAAAATTTTTTTATAAAAAATAAATTTTAAATAAAACAACTGGGAAAAAGAACATTGTAAAAGGGAAAACAAACCCTCATTTACCCCAAGGGAACTGTATGGTAAAAGACAATTTTCCGAACTTAAAAAGGCAAAAATTTTAACCCCACATGGTTTTTAACAGGGCCTTTTTGGTTTAAATTATGGTGCAAAACCCCTTTTGACCCGAATAAATAAAAAGGGTAATCCAAATGTTAAAAAATTTTAATTTTCGAGTCTTAAAAGGGACAATGTTGTGTAGAGAAGGGCCCAAACAATATAAAAAAACCCCACAAAAGGTCCTAACAACAGTAATAAAGGGAGGAAAACAGCAGCATCTAACCCACTCTTTAAAAACCCTGGAAAAAATTTATTGGACAAATGGGATGTAGGTTTAAAACAAGGCTTGGGAACCCCACCCAATGGAAAAAACGTTGTATACAAACAAGGCCTGGTTTTCCAAGGGAATTTTGGGTTTTCAAATACCCTTAAACAGGAATAAAGTTGAAAAAGCCATTGGATGGGGACCCCCTGACTGAAAAAGGGGAATCCAAAACAACACTGGCCCAGTGTAACACACAAGATTTTGTGGGGGAAGCCCCCCCCATTATACCCCCCCTTTTGGATCAAAGTGGATAGGCCCCCAAAAGGAGAGCTATGCCCCCAAAAAAGACGCATTCCCAAGTTAAAACCTTTTGTATGGGGGCAACACAAATTGTAAAACTGTTTTCTAATAACAATTTTTTCAAAACCCAAAAACCCTTTTCAAATTGGTTCCTTTTAGTTCTTTGAACCCCACAAATATTACTGGCCAAGTGTGTGGGGAGGTTCCCCCTTGGTAAGGGTAGGGCCCCGTTGAACATGCGCCTCACCCCAAAAAAAGGATGTCCCCACCATACAAGGGAAAAAAAGGGGGTTTAAAAGGGACCCCAAAATTCCCCCCCCAAAAGAAAAAAGGGGAAAAGGGAAAAAATTTATTTATAGAAGTTTGTTGCCATGACAGTGGTAATTGGAAGGACTACACAGTATGCTGCATGCAGGTAGCAAGTGGAGAACACTGACTGGTGCAGAGGACATCACCTCATCATGTGCATCACCTACAAAATCCATGCTGCAATCTATTCAAACTAGCTCAATCGAGAGAGAGAGAGAGGGAGAGAGAGAGAGGGAGAGCAAACTATCCAGAAGAGACTTCATTCCCAGAACAGGTATGTGAAGTATATATGCATGTAATTGACCATAGTACTTGGTCCATAATAATGGGATAGATAATGTGGAATGATTTATATGTGCCATCAGGTGTTGTTGTTGTAATGATGTTCAGCTGAACAAATGCTAAGGACAATAGAGTCTGTCTCTGTGGGTAGTGGGCCATACTCGTCAACCGTGGAGAGCAGCACTGAGTGATAAGATGTAAGCTATCATAGTGTGTGTTGTGTAATGGGAAGTATGTATATTACTGTGGCCAAAAGCTCGTGGTGGAATAATGCCATAATGATGGACACGTGTGTTCCACAGCCCACCTCTTGCAGGATACTCAGGTTAACCTGTATTGTAGCATGCAAGAATGCTATAGGTGTGTAATAGGGTTACTTGCAATCTGGCCCTACATATACCCCCCAATGTCAGGCTGTGTCCATATGTGGCACCCATCTGTGTTGTAGCAAGGCAGAACAATGCAGCTGTGCAGGAAGGTGTTGTGAGATTGTGGACCTGATGTCTGAATGTATCCCATATATAGGTATGCATATGTGTACATATACATATATATATATATATATATATATATATATATATATATATATATATATATATATATATATATATACATATATATATATATATATATATATATATATATATATATATATACATATATGTCCACAAATATACAGATACGCATGTGTAGACTTATATGTAAACACATATATACATCATATATATCTACACATATATAGATATATACCTATATGTACATGTCTACATATATACAAACACATTTCAAATACCAAGATGTCATCAATAAGTGAACCAAAAAACTCCGTGCTTTTAAAAGAGTTAAAAGATTTTATTCCCTAAAAAACAAAAAAAATGTAATTCCTGCCAATTTTTATATGTTAATGTTTTATGAATTTAAGAGGGGAAATACAATGTAGTAATATATACATTAATTTGTGTATATTTAGATTCAAGTGTGTAAGTTTAGCAGCATATACAAGTGGTTATATTGTTACACTTGCATAGCAAGGACAGCATGTGTATGTTGCTTTAAAAAAAAATGTTTGGCGCCAACTTTTAAATTTAAGCTTTAGCATTCTCAATTACAAAGTTCTGAGGAAGCCCACATTGTGATGGGTGAAAGCGCTTAACGTTTTCTTTGTTTTTTATGGAATAAAATATTTTAAATCTTTTAAAAGCACGGAGTTTTTTGGTTCACTTATTGGTGACATGTTGGCGTTTGGAATACATACGTTGCGTTTATTCTTTTTTGATATATACAAACACACACACAAACATATATGTATGTAAATACATGTCCCCTATATTACCACCACAGTGCTGCATGCTATGCGTGAGGGAATAGCACACATAGCAATACACACAGATATCTACAGCTGTCATTTTGTGCAACATGGATGGATATGTCACATGTGAACCTCTTGTTAGTACCACAGTACCCTTGTCTGTGAAGTATGGAATGGGAATATGGGGAAGTATGGCAGGTATAGTTGTGGAGGTGGTCAGGGTTGGTAGATATAGAGGACAGCCTACAGGGGTGGTATGTGATACATGTGGTGGGTAAACACCCTGGATGGTGTGTGTGGTCTGTGATGTGGATGCCCCATGGGCCCCAATATGGACACAATGGAAACAAGCCCCCCACCAACTGCTACTCACAAAAACAGTCCACGTCCCAAAGGTGCCTGGCCTGGAGGCTGAGAAGAACGAACATGTGGGCCCTGTGAATGTGTACTAGGTGCCTCAAGGTGATGTAGCACATCCCACATGTGTCTGTGGAGCCCATTATGGAACAGACCCTGGACCTGACCTCGGGGGACAAGATCATGTCTGTGTGTGCCCCCGGGGGGACAACATCCCCTGAGTTTGTTCCACCTGACGGTATTGCTGGAGCAGTACATGAGGAGGCCCCAGGGTGGGTCACACATGTGATGTGGCCTGGTAACATGGGCAGATGAGTTTGGAGAGGTAGTTCTGCTGGCCAATAGTACATATACATGCTATTTTGTCACTGTTATAGAACATATGTCGGTAGTAATAGTCTACACAATACCAGAACATGTCCAACAGCATGCATAGATAACCCCAATAACACAGAATGTCAGATGTGCAGCAACCACATACCAAGCATACCACAGGCATATATGGAACCATAGTGACCCTGACAATGGCATGCAGGTGAATAGTCTGTAACAGGTCAGCAATAATAGTGTCCACACAGGGGAACATGGCTACAAACACTTTGCACAAAGTGTGGTACAATAGAATATCTGCCCCATTGGTAGGTACACTGTAGCCAATCCTATTGAGTTGTGTGTACAGTTTGTTGTCACTGATATGGTGGGGGGGTGACAGTGATGTGTACTGAGAACTGTGGTAACCTTGCTACATGACTTGTTCACACCTGTGTCCATCTTTGTCTTTCAGGCTAGATGTCCCATGGAAGGCTTCCGGCATACTCAGCTGCTGAGAACGACATTGTGGTGAACCACCTAATACAGCACTACCCTGTCTTGTTTGGCTGGGCCACCCATGATCAGCAGGAGTGGACTGCCCTGTGGAATGACCTAGTCCACAGGGTCAATGATGTCATACTGCACAACCGCATTTATGAGCAGGTCCAGCATCATTGTTCTGATCTACTTTGCAATGTCCGTCGGCATGCTGCTGCAGTCCAGGGGGGATCACCTCATCACAGGGGGGCCATGCCATCCATCCCCTTCTGACACATGTGGAGGAGCTCCTAGCCGGCCTCGTGGCACCTGCCTGTCCACATAGCCACCAACTGTTGGACACCTTTGTGGAGGTGGGTGCTACCCACACACCGCCCGAGGAGCATGCAGGTAAGGCTACAGGGCACATCAGTAGACCACTGTTGCATATACATCTGCATCTGTACAGGTAGATCATGCATATTTGACATGTCACAGATATAGTTTGTTGCTGCATAGTAGTGATAAACAGATGTGCATATGTGGTAGTATTGTGGACATGTACTTTTGATGTATTGTAATGCTGCACCCACCCTGTAGCAATGCCATAGGTGTGGTCACTGACTTTGCATCTCTCACTCTCTTATGTAGGTCCCCCCAGTATACCACCAAGGCAGCAGCCTTTAGCTGGTGAGTATGGTGTATGTAAATGCTTGCCAATACAACGGGCATGTAATGGCTATGGTATATTCCATGCACACATCTAACACACCTACCCTGAATGCATGCTGTACATGTGCATGTATTGTTGTTGTTAAATGCACAGCATAACAGTGGTAACCATGATGGGGTATTGAAAGGGTATGTCAGACACCTGCAAGATAACTAACATCCTGTCATTGTGGAATGTTTCTACAGGGAGTAACATAATGGTGGGAGACATGGCCTACAGTAGGGACATATTCTGAACAACACCCGTATACAGTGCAACACCAGTGTATATACCTGTAGGACAACGGCAAGTGTTGCAGAGTTACACTATGGCATAACATATTATTGTGGACCACATTATCAGCTGGAACTAGGCTGTAACATGTGGTATTCAGTGTATGGGACACTGCAAAGTGACACATGTATAGACCTTACTTGTCAAGCATCTGCAAAAAAGGCTGAAGGTGGGGGGATGTCAGTATGACACACCAGTGCACTGCAGCAGGGATCCAAAGGATGCTAAGAATGGGTGTATCTGCATATAGGTTGAGGAACGGTGGCAGATGTAACCCTACCCCCACAGCAATAGTGATGACAGTGTGTGAACACCAAGGGATGTGCACATGAGTAGACCTTGCAATCATGCAGATTAGGGGGACATAGTAGGGAAGACTGAACATACACTAGCAAATGCAGATGGCCCATGCTAGTATACCCCTGCAAGGAGTAGTGAGTGCTGTAGTACACATAACAATAGGTGCAACAAACCATCATGATAAGGGCGTGCTCACATATGCACCCACGAAGTGTATGCATCATGGTCAGCATCTGCACACCTAACACATTACGTAGACACTGCATGTGAAAGTACAGGACATATGTCACATATCTGGCTCATGTACTGTTAATATATGTGGTGATATGGTCCCATGGCAGATCAAGGAAGGGTGAGTCATATCAATAAGGGTGTGTACACCCCCCCCATAGCCATGGTATGCTCTGATGGTTGTCAGTGTAATAGTATTGGATTGGTCATACATGGTCCGCCGATGTTGAGAGCTGCAAATCAGACACCAGGCATTCACAAATGACATCTGTCCGCATATCATCTGAGGTATGTGTTGCTAAAAAACATAGGGGCTGTGAGTATGAAAACTGACATAACTGACACAGTACTACACATTCAGCAATGGGTTGTACACCTGTGGGGTGTGGTGCATAGTACATGGCAGGGTGTACAGCAATACTGTGTACATGGGTGCAGTGGTATCAAGGGGAAGGGGCATCACCTAGTAACACAGCACATGCATCACACACATGTATGCTGTTGCTAGCATGGATTGACTATAGCTGCACTGCATGCTGTTGTGTACCATATATTATGCATGTTGACAGATGGGTAATAGGAGGAATGTGTGTACTATCATTGTGCAACCTCACCTGTATGTGTGTGTGTCCTGGTGGGTATTTTGTTTGCCTGTAGGGTCACTCTGGTGAAGTGTAGGGAGGTTGATGCATGTAGGATGTGTGTGTGTGCATGTGTCTGTGTTTATGTGGGTGGCCATGTATGCAAATGTGTGATTGTGGGGTTGTTCATACAGCAGTACCTCCCTTTGGGATTGTCCAGTACATGGACATGGACTGCCACTTTACACACCAGGAATACTTGTACATTAATCACAGAACAGCTGATAGTATTTTAAGGTCTATAGCATGGAACAGGCATTGAGAGGGAAGGTAGACACCAGGTATACCCTCAATATCGCATTCAGCAGAGACGTGACCGACAGCTCATGTATGCAGCACTACAGATGCATTGGGGAATTACTAGTCAACACCAGGGAGTGTATCCATATATTACAGTTGTCACATGGTAGGCTGATTGATCAGCATATCTGGCATGTACTGAGCAATACATACACATGACACTCCAGTGCATGGTATTATGGAGTGAACATAGTAGCCCCCACATATGGGGCCATGCTCATGATGTTCGGGCATACAGAGGTTGCATACCGAATGACAGCAGTGAGGCCATCTACAACCATTACACACAGGTCAGGCAGGAAATGTAGTAACAGGTCTTGTGTTGTGATCACTTGTTTAGGCATTTAGAGGACTGATACATTAATGAGTGGTATCAATGAGTGTATGTTACCAAGTGTGATGCAGGATGGGGAAAGCATGGAAATATACGTGGGACTATCTGTAAAGTCATGGACAGGTAGGTATTAATGTGGTGTGTGTGTGTGCATGTGTGTGTGTGTGTGTGTGTGTGTGTGTGTGTGTGTGTGTGTGTGTGTGTGTGTGTCTGTATACTGTTATGCAATGCTGTACAGGTCTTAAAGTGTGCTTATTGTTTGCCCCCACGAGGTGGGTCAGGGTCCCTCCTGCATGTAATCTGATGTTGGTGTCCATACAGACATTGAAGATGATGATAGTACTATTGAGGCACATTCGGGGTTGCCAGGGGCCGAAACAGTACCATCATTTGACATCCTCCTTTTAGCCACCCCAACGCCGCAAACAGTTTCAGTGCCTATACATACCCCATCACCAGTGGCCATAGTGGAGAGACAGCTGGCATTTGGAGGCAGTGCACAGGAAAGTGTGGTGACCATGCCTACTGTGTCTGGTTGCAGCAGACATAGCCGGATGTCTGGAAGGGCACCACATATGCAGATGTCCCAGGGTGCTCGTGATAGGGCCACTGGTCATCATGCCCCTGGCAGATGCGACACAGCTGGTACAAGCAGATGCATGTTTCAGGCTGTCATGGCAGCACAGGCACATATGGAACGTTACACCAGACAGGGTCTGAGGCTGCAGAGGGCTGCTCTCACATCTGCAAGTGAAAACTCCCGTGAACTGTCTGGTGCCATCTGCGTATTAACTGAGCTCATGTATAGATGGTCTGGTGAGATGATGGCCCTCATCGACCATGGTCTGTCCATGCTTGAATCTGTGGTGGGAGTGTGGTGATGGCCACATGGACATAGGCCAGCAATGCCAACTGCTGGCAGTGAACGTGGACATGCTAGGACACCAAGGGGCTCTCTTAGTGACAGTACCAGCTCCGGCACTGCAGGAGGGGCACTGTCCACACCACACCACAGCAGGCCACAAGCATGTGGTCCTGGCCTGTCCCAGGAGGGACCTGGTTCCAGCGCACATTTGTCATCATCAAGTGAGAGTAGCACATCGAGGCTTGTACCTGGACATGTCCATGGAACCCCTGGCAGGCACAGTCCATGTGTCCATGACTGGAGGCAGTGACCTGCACACCCTGCCAGGTATGGTCTGCAGCTGTCCATAAACACCTGTGTAGGGCAGCCACATGGCAGAACTGTGTGCATGCATACCCACACACTATACAAACACACCTAGGGCAACCCCATACCTACACACACCACATCACCACACCCAATTCACCTCATTACACCCCTCACCCACACACATGGTGTCAAATGTATGGTCCACCCTTGGCCTCTGGCAAACCAACAACACACCATGTGCATATGATGATACCAGTGCCACATCCCTATCATCCATACCATTAATGCAGGGAAAGGATAATATGGTTCTGATGCTCATGGTGACTGTACTACAGTGTACCACAGTACTGCAGTGTAACATATTGTAAGGAGTAAAGTGTAATGCATATATGTCAGGTAGTGTAGCCATCCAGCAATGATGCATGATGCATTATAGCTGTTAGTAACACTGGTTGACTGTGGTCTCTATAATGTTATCCATTTGTGTTGTAGGTGTACATGTGTCAGCACAAGGATGGTCTGCAGGCATATTCCACAATGGGGTATGGCACTGTGGTGACACCATGGCTATGACATACCTGGGGTACAGTTGAACACATCACAGGTTTGTATAACAGTTATTGCCTGTGTCACATGGACAGGTGTCCAGCTGAGGCATGTATAATCTGAAACCTGATGTAGACCCATCCACATACATGCACACTCTTACTTGGCAACACTGGGACTAGACCCCTACCTGGGTATGTAGTGATACTGAAGTGTGTGGCTTCCATTGCACATACCACACAGCATTTAGGGTGAGGTGTATTCCAGGTTACATGGTACATGCAGAGCATCCCCAGACATGTACAGTATGCAAATGGGGGTTGTAATGGGTGTATATGGACAATACATAATGTAACATACCTTCATATATACATTAACAGACACATAACAGGCAGACACACATTCGAGAGACCTGGGCCTATCGCTGCTAACTAACTTGACCATGTGTCCAGTGTGTTACAGGTAGGCTGCACACAGAACATGTATAACTGGCCTGGATTGTGGTATCAGTTACCTGTATGGTTGATGGTGACAGTGGTAATCATATTGTGGTACATGGGATATATACCAGGTATAATGACAGTGTACACAGCACCCACATCCCTCAGTGGGTATTGTACTCCCTGAAACCCACGATGACACTCTGACATACCCACCATCACACATTAGCCATGACTGTGATACAACCCATTGTATAGCCCAACAGTGGTACTACAGGGATATGCATCTAATGCACATGCCATATGCATAGTAGGGTCTTGCATTGTCATGCCTCACCTATGGGCAGCAACAACACTATCTGTACTACTGTGTGGCAATGGGTATTGTAATAGGAGTATGTGGCCTCGGAATGCTGTACCTTACAGATATATGGACATGCACACATACACACACTTGCCAGAATGCAATGGCTATCCCATGCCTATCAACCCATTTGTACAACACTGTTGTGCTGGTACTGCAAGGCTTGTGTAGCTGGTATGGAGAAGAGCTTAACAGGGTACATATAGTGTCCCACACAGCAGCAGCCACAACTGACTATGGCAATGGGTGTTGCGGTGGTTGTGAAGGCCCTCATGGAATTACCAAGTACAGGTGTGCTAACACACAGACACTGCTATACTCAGTCATGCACATGTACACATGTGTCAGTATCGGGGTGCATCACTGCAGGTGGTCATAGCTGTGTACCTAGTTATTGTCCAAGGAGAGATGGGTTTTGTAGGGGTTGTGTGTGCACTGGTATCCTACCACCTGCCATGTGGCAGCAGGCAATCTAGCAATAGCCACTACTGTAATGACCCTCAGGGTGAGAGTGTCATGCATCAGCCAATCCTCCGGGTTGCTCCTACACATGGCCACTCAGTTGATCAAGTTGACATGTATGCAACATGCATTACAATAAATGTTTAGTGTCTGTAATGGAGACCTGTACCCAAGCATGTTCTGTTGACTGTGGTAGTGTAGTGGAGGTACCCATGGCATGTGATGCATACAGTGTGTTATCTCCAATATGTGCCAGTTTTTACACAGCTAGGCAGACATGTCAGTGTCAATCAAGCTAGGTTAACTGTACATATCCCAGCTGGATACCTGCTATCTGCACATCTGTACAGGGGCTAACAGACATCAGCTTGGTAAGTAGCTATGCAGTAGGATGAATATGTTGACATATAGACATTTGACAACAATATGTATGCCATAACTACATGTCAGGAGCCCTCACTAACATGTACTGTATAGATGGTAGTCTACAGTTACATTCCACATGTCAGATCATTACCCAGTAGGGGTTATATACTGTGACACAGCTCACACACCAGGGATACAAACAGGGAGGCCTCAGAGTCCAGCTATGCCTGCAGGTGTGCCTGTTGTCAGTACTACATTTAGCACTCTACTCTTGCCTGTGAAAGTACTGTCAATAGTAGTACCTCCATGGTACACTACAGGCCAGTGTGACAGCACATACCCTGTGCTACTACCCCTGTATGTAACAAATTCACATGGATAACAGTGCCATACAGGCCTCATATACATCTGTGTCTCACACATGACACTCACACCCCTTGCTACTGTAATGACAGCACATAAGCACATGTATTGTACATGACATCACATACAATTATTAAAGATGTCATTACCCTGCTATGTTATCAGAATAGGATATGAGCACTGTTTACCAGGGCTGAGCCATGCTTAGCAGGTATCAACATTCCTGCAATATAACAGCTAACCTGATTTGCACACTGCTAACCAAAGCCTACACTGTGTAAGCGCCCATACATTTACCCGTAGCTTAGCATTGCATAGCTTCGTGCAAACCCATGGAAATGCGCTTAAAGCTGTTCAAAACTGCCTTAACCACTCTGTACCCAACAGCCCTTGTCCTGCCCAGCAACAAAATGAACAGCCCTTGCAGGTCTTGAACCCAGGACCCTGTACACTATAGTCACAGCACTTAACCACTACACCATGACCACTGGGACAACAGCTGTTATTTTTCCAATATATCTGTCAATACACATATTGATTAGTATTGAACAATTGTCTTTACTTCCATAATTGTGTAGTACTTGTTATTAATATGACTGTTGCATCACATATGTTATTTTATCATAATGTACACATAGCAGATACATATGGTGAGATACATCTGGGAGGGTATACACAACCGTGAGGTTTACACATGACAGGAATATGTATATATACATATAATAGGTTGATATATGTCTACATGTACATACACATGTATATTCATACATATGTCTATATACCCATCTGTATAGTGCAACATATATATCGCCATGTGTGCATCTCTTCGTATGTACACACACACACACACACACACATATATATATATATATATATATATATATATATATATATATATATATACATATAGATAGATATATGTATATATAGCTATATATGTATGCACATCTTATGTATACAGATATGCCTATTTATGTAGATGCATACATAAATATCTATAACTATATGTGCATACATATCTAGTCTGTTATACCTATTACTGTCAATATATATGTAGATATCCATATGTATATATGCATATTCACATCTAGATCAGGGGAGGTCATTGTGCCTCTTTACTCATCCCTCATCAGGCCCATAATTGAGTACAATACCCCTTTTGGGATGTACCTTACCAGACACCTGCAGCAACTGGAAATACCCCAAAAGTATCTCACCAAGAGGATCAAAGGGCTCAAACAGATGCCATATGCTGCCCGGTTAAAGAAACTCCAGTTCTACTCAGTGGCATACCGCCTGTTCAGAGGCGATCTGTGCCTGACGTATAAAGCCATGTCAACCTGAATTAATGGACATGCTGCACCTCAGAAAATCCAAATCCCATCGAGCTACGCGCTCGAGAGACTTGAACTTCAGCACTGAAATAAATAGGACATGCTGGAGGGACAGATTCATAACCCAGAGGCTCCCTTCACTCTGGAATAAAATCCCAGTCCAGGTTAGGCAGAGTCCCTCATTGACTCTCTTTAAGAGGAATCTTGATGAGTGGATGGGAGATTGTAGGTTTACCCCGGGTATCACTTCTGTGTCACTGTTAGACAAAGGCACAGTATACTAACCTTGAAAAAGGGCATAGCAAAATAAATTTAAAATGGGTGGCGAAAGCCAAACACATTCTGGCTAGGCTTATAAATGCCCTAGAGCAGATAGCCTAGTATGAACCTATGAACCTATATGTATCTCTATTTGTATATGTGTAGACATATATTGCTGTGCATATGTATTTATCTGAGTGTTTGTGTATATACATATATATATATATATATATATATATATACATATCCATCTATGTATGTCGATATGTATATGTGTATATATCTGTATAGATATATGGATAATTATATATACATATATGTTCACCATATGTCCTGAACATGGAGTGGAGCCCTACCTCAGCACCAATAGTCCCAACCTCTTAGTGCAAGGGGATGTCAGGTATGTATTGCAGGTATATATGTAGACTATTGCTACTGTAATAGAGGTTGTCCTCACAGACATGTTGTGTGTGGGAGGACACATCTGCATTTAACATGTGCGCCATTGGCTACTGACAGACATCCTAAGGACATCATAGTACAGTACCACTGCTAGCACAGTAATAATCCTGTGGACTACAGCAGAGATATGGCCAATAAATGTGGACAGTCTGACACACTCTGGTCAGTCCAGAGGTATACACAGAACTCCTTAGTGCAAGACATAAGGACCAAGCCTGACAATGTGGATGTTAACAGCCGTGTAGATGGGTATATCACATAAATACTGGTAAACATTTGCCCCCATAGGTTATGCATTCACACACCCCTGTCTGTCCTGACACATAATAACTGCTGGTACAGAGATGCCATTGCCACATACTGCCCATTGGTTAGTAACATACATGTGTACAGCATCCCATTGCTTTGTCTGACATACATAACTGTTATGGTGGTCTGGCAGCAGTACATCTGGCATGTATCTGGGCATAACATCACAGTAGGTAAGTGCACTAAGCTGCTAAGCATGTAACAAAGCACTGTGCAGGCTCCAGGCAGACTGCTGCAACACTGGCCTGCATTTCCTATGGGGAAATACACATGTACCTGCATATATAGCAGGCTCTACAGGCATGTCACAGTACAGAGTAACAGACACATGTGTAAAAGTGCATAACCACAACCAATGTGAACACAGCCACAGCCACATATGGTAAGCTAGTGTAATATTACAGTATATGGACTATCTGATCAACACCATCCTCATATGTACCAGTCACACACTAACCCTACATATACTGGGCCACTACACAGTATGGTCCAATGCCTGTCTATGGTGTGGGACATGTGTGTGTTTGGCCCTACAAACATGTAAGCCGATAGGGTAACATACAGTGGAGCAGCATGTAACATCAGATAGAACAGGACCAAGAACAATGACATCTACCACAGTCTATACACAGGCCAAGGTACATATTCACAATACACACACTGTCGACAATCACCATACGTACACAGACCTCAGTACAGTACACACGACCACAGTATGCCCAGGTAATGTCCTCAAATATAACCCCTACTATACATAACTTGTGTGAAATGTCTGCTATCTCACTGGCTTGTTATCAGATATGATGTCAATAAATTATGGTGTACAGAACGTATGCACCTCTTACTGCATGACATGTGTACAAAGGTTGATAGAGTTGTGGCTGGAGGCAAAAACACAGAGCCAATATTGACATGTTGCTGTGATAACCTCATACATTTACTGTTGTAACAGGATTTGTTGTGACATAAATCCTATGAGGGATATGAAGTCAGTAACTCTCATGGCTGTCACCATGTACTGACTGCAATCCTCACACTATGCTTCTGCAGTTCACAGATAAGTGCTCTGTGAGTAACACAAGAAACAAAAGGCAGCGCACACTTCCCAGTCTGTAGATGACCCTACAGATGGGTGTTTCCTCAGAAACATAGCACTGTCATGACAAGTATTAAAACATGTAGACCAGCCATATCCACACACACCCTGTTGAACCAACCTTACTCCAAATGCAAAATAGCAACACTTACATTCTGTAGTCATGTCAGGCACACCCCCCTGTGTGTTGGCCTGTTTCCACAGTGTATATTGTTAGAGGTAAATCCTCAATCCATCTGTAATGCTGTTTGCCAAACACCAGATCTAGGTCCTGCTCACAGTGAATGAAAAGGCCCAACATGAGCATGATGTTCCTAGATGTTGGCTATGGGAACGTTACCACAACTGTTTGACATGCAATCAGCTAGAGGAGGGCTGGAATTCATGCAGAGGCCATCAGCTGATTATGAGCATCACTTACAAAATGCATGCTGCTGCCTAAGCAAAGCAGGTGTAGTTCTCCACATCCACCAGAGAGGGAGTGAGAGAGGCAGACAGAGGCAAGGATAAGTCAGGGAGGGGGTGGGAGAGTAAAACCTAAGCATGTTTGCGCCACACACCTACCAGCACAGGGTATCAAACCCCTGACTGACTATGTATTGCTGTCACATGTCTATGCAGTTATTGGATGTGCCACATAGCTTAAATGCTGAGGAGTTCTCCAAACATATATGTGATGGTGAACATCTGCAACAGTGATATGGTAGCGATACGGTAGGTGTAGTACACGTGCCTGTCCACATGAACAGGTGTCAGTGTCAACACAGCCACACTCTCTCAGGGACTCACACACATTGACACACTTGACAGAGTCAGGAATACACTGCCTCACTAGTTAATTTGCCACAATACAGTACTGTGCAGGTATCACATGCACCACAGGAGTTATCCGGAGGTCATATGGGCAAAGGGTATGTGAAGGTGTCTGACATTAGACAGCATGCTTCAGTATGCCAATGGGGGTTGTAGTGAGTGTGAATGTGGTCAAAAGAATCATACACCACACACAGACACAGGGTGCCAGTACTGACATGCATGCACACATTGCTTCATGGATGCGTAGTGGTTGACTGTGCCATAAGGTATACAAGGCTAGGTGAAGTGTATACATTGGCATCAGGCCACATGACAATGGTCTGCAGTGTGGCTCAGGGGTGTAGTGTCTGGATTGGCCCACACAGGTGGGTATTGTATTCACCATCCAGTCACCTGGGTAGCTATTGTGTGTGGCCATTGCTGTTCAATGCTTGCCATGTATGTTTTCTTTAGTCCATGCCATGGATGCTGTCTGGGATGTGAACACATCCCACATGCATGTACAGTGACATGTGGAACTGTACCTAAGGTGTCTGGCCCATGCTGTGTACACAGATTGTTATAATCAGATGTGCCTGTCCTGGCCTCATGTGCTGGGAACAGGTAATGGACAGCAGGTTGACCCACCACCTACATTGATAGCATGATACAGGTATTCCCTGGTGCCAGTAGCATCTGTCCATGCAGGGCATGTGTATAAGGTATGGTATGTCCTTTGTGGGTCACATTTGATGGCACCACAGGTGTTGCAGGCATCCAGTCAGGAGCATAGTAAAGGCACACTGTCTGCATGTATGTGTGTATTTTACTGATGAACAGGATGCCATGCCCTCTGCCATCCACTGAAATCACACCATGGCTATTATCTGTGAGCAATATGCAAGGTACTACCAACATAGCAGTTGTTGCCTAGGCAAGTGTGTTTGTGTATGAGACATGGGTTGAGACTGTTCTCTGTGTAATACATGGGTTGCTAACTTTGTTCACCAGGCCTTGATGTCACATGTAGGGGTATGGATTTCCACCCCAGCCTCATGGCTATTTCACATCTGTTAAGACAGCCATCATATAAGAAATTTGCAAAACCCACTAAACAATGAGTTCAGTTGTTACACACTCACAGCAACCTCCACACAGGATACGAATGACAAACACAGACACGTACATATACCTCCCATCTCTGAGATTAGAACTCCTACCTCACTAGTTTATTACACTACAACATTACGCAGTTATAGGATGTGCCCCAGAGATTACTGGAGTACTCCTTTCCCAAAGGTGTATTTCACAGTGAATGACAACAGCAAGCTTGCCAAAGTAGGGCATTTGAATTGTAGTTTGTGTGACTAGCCTAAAAAGCATTTCTCCCTACACAGACATAGAAACACACACACAAACATCCACACTTGCCATGTGTGGGAAGGGAACCCCTACCAAAGTACTATGTCACACTACGGCATTACGCTGTTATAAGATGCACCACAGAGATTACTGGGCTACACCTTTCCCAAAGGTGCATTTCACAGTGAATGACATCAGTAGCCTTACCAAAGTGGGGCATTTGAATTGTAATATGTGTGACTAGCATAAAATCATTGTTCCCTATGCAGACAGAGATGCACATAAACACATTTACCATGTCTGGGATTAGAACTCCTAACTAAGTAGTTTATCACACTACAGCATTACGCAGGTATAGACTGCCACACAGAGATTACTGGGCTACACCTTTCCCAAATGTGTATTTCACAGTGAATGACATCAGCAGCCTTGCCAAAGTAGAGCATTTGAATTGTAATGAGTGTGACTAGCCTAAAAAGCATTGCTCGCTACATAGACAGAGACACACAAACACAGCTGCCATATCTGGGATTAGAACTCCTATCAAACTAGTTTATCACACTACAGCATTACGCAGTTATAGGATGTGCCACAGAGATTACTGGGCTGCACTTTTACCAAAGTTGTATTTCACAGTGAATGACATCAGCAGCCTTGCCAAAGTAGAACATTTGAATTGTAGTGAGTGTGACTCACCTAAAAAATGTTGCTCCCTACACAGACAGAGACACACACACACCCACACACAATTGCCATGTCTGGCAATAGAACTCTTACCTAACTAGTTTATCACACTACAGCATTACACAGTTATAGGACATGCCACAGAGATTACTGGGTTGCACCTTTCCCAAAGGTGTATTTCACAGGGACTGACATCAGCAGGCTTGTCAAAGTAGGGCATTTGATTTGTAGTGAGTGTGACTAGCCTAAAAAGCATTACTCCCTACACAGACAATGTAACACACAAACAAATATCCACACTTGCCATGTGTGGAAATAGAACCCCTATAAAATACTATATCACACTACAGCATTACACTTTTATAGGACACACCAGAGAGATTACTGGACTACATCTTTCCCAAAGGTGTATTTCACAGTGAATGGCATCAGCAGCCTTGCCAAAGTGAGGCATTTGAATTGTAGTGTGTGTGACTAGCCTAAAAATCTTTGCTCCCTATACAGAGATACACACACATAAACAAAGTTACCATGCCTGGGATTAAAACTCCTACCTAATTAGCTTCTCACACTACAGCATTACGCAGTTATAGGATGCACCACGGAGATTACTGGGCTACACCTTTTCCAAAGGTGTATTTCACCGTGAATGACATCAGCAGCCTTGCCAAAGAAGGACATTTGAATTGTAATGAGTGTGACTAGCCTAAAAAGCATTGCTCCCAACACAGACAGAGACACATACACACAGTAGCCACATCTGGCATTAGAACTCCTACCGAACTCGTTTATCACACTACAGCATTATGCAGTTATAGGATGCCCCATGGAGATTACTGGGCTACACCTTTCCCAAAGGTGTATTTTACAGTGAATGACATCAGCAGCCTTGCCAAAGTGAGGCATTTGAATTGTAGTGTGTGTGACTAGCCTAAGAATCTTTGCTCCCTATACAGACAGAGATGCACACACATAAACACAGTTACCATGCCTGGGATTAAAACTCCTACCTAATTAGCTTCTCACAGTAAAGCATTACACAGTTATAGGAGGCACCACAGAGATTACTGGGCTACACCTTTCCCAAAGGTGTATTTCACAGTGAATGACATTAGAAGCCTTGCCAATGTAGGGCATTTGAATTGTACTGAGTGTGACTAGTCTAAAAAGCATTGCTCCCTACACAGGCAGACACACACACACACACACACACACACACACACACACACACACACACACACACACACACACACACACACACACACATGCACATTCACACACACTTTCTATGTATGAGATTAGAACTCCTACCTAACTCGTTTATCACACTACAGCATTATGCAGTTTTAGGATGTGCCACAGAGATTACTGGGCTACTCCACTCCCAAAGGTGTATTTCTAAGTGGATGACATCAGCAGTCTTGCCAAAGTAGTGCATTCGAATTGTAGTGAGTGTGAGCCTAAAAGCATTGCTCCCTACACAGACAGAGACGCAGTTGCCATGTTTGGGATTAGAACACCTACCTAACTAGTTTATCACACTACAGCATTACACAGTTATAGGACGCACCACAGAGATTACTGGGCTACACCTTTCCCAAAGGTGTTTTTCACAGTGAATGACATCAGCAGGCTTGCCAAAATAGGGCATTTGAATTGAGTGTGACTAGCCTAAAGAGCATTGCTCTCTACACAGGCAGAGACACGCGCGATGCACACACACACACACACACACACACACACACACACACACACACACACACACACACACACACATACACACACACACACAGTTGCCATTTCTGGGATTAGAACTCCTATCTAACTAGTTTATCACACTACAGCATTACTCAAAGTTAGGACACACCACAGAGATTACTGGGCTATTCCATTCCCAAAGGTGTATTTTTAAGTGGATTACATCAGCAGGCTTGTCATAGTAGGGCTATGGGGAGGGCAGTGTTTGTGCATGGGCCATAACCTATTCATCTAGAGTTGACACACCATGTGCAGGTACATGCAAGGTTATATTCTGCAGGTGCCGGTATACAGCTGCTAGATGACTACTGCCTTGTACAGTCATGCTGCACAGCTAGCACTTGCACCACATAGTCTGTAATGCTGAGGGTTACCAGTGGCTAATTTCTACAGTGAGTGACATTTACACATCATGTGTTTGTAGCCATTTGGCTGTGTGCTGGGTGGGACAGGCCTCATGATGGATGGCTCTTTGTCACAGCCACTCTCTTCCACACATCCATGTATGTGTACTTTTGGCATATTATAATCTGTTGTCCTTGGTTATGTATGTATTCCTATCCAATGTGTGTGCAAAGCATGAATAGTGCACACTGAGCAGTGTATGCACTAACATCTGCAACTGTCAGATATGTATGGTCCACTGTTGTTTTCAGGTATGGGCTTCATTTGTAAAAGTGTGTGAGCATGCCCAGAATGACCTTTCAGTATGTTGTTGTCTGACATTGCCTTCATTTCTATAAGTGTGTGAGCATGCCCAGTATGCCCTTCTGTATTGACTGTATGGATCCATTCCAGGTAATTTGTACTCCATTGCAGACCTTTGTGTTGTACACCTACAGGTAGCACACTGTCTCTGCAGGGTATCCGTAAATCATTTGGCAATATGGGGTCAAACTGTGCAAGGGATAATGTGTACTGTAGGTGATTGTGTCTGTGCTGCGTCTGCTACAAGGTACTGGTGTTAGCAGAGATATTCAGACATGTGTACTGTCACACACTGTGATGTTTTATGTCCTCAGGTACTGTCAGGTGGACATTCTTGCTCACAGTGATGGTCTGTAGAACAAGGGTGAATTCAGCTGTATCAGGTATCGTGGGCAAATGCCTACATATTCATGGAAAGTTATGCCATTCTGGAGGGGGAGCTGCAGACACTTGCTGCTGGGTTTGTGTATCTGGTTCAGCACCTTGATACAGTGCTGGCAGAGGATAGCATACTTGTACATCCATCGGCATGACAGTATGGGCTTGTCTTGCTGTGGCAATACCTCACAGCTGTACAGATTCACACTGGTTACCCAGAGGCAGGGGTCATATATCAGGACATTACCCCTATTGTGGTGTACTGGCAGGTTTGTAGCCACCCATTTATGTGTTTGCAGCCAGGTATAGGGTGTGTACACAGCTGTGTGTCAGACCTTGCACATTCCATGCTACCCATGGTCCCCCCCATTATTCTATTCTCTTCCATACTTTATGCATACATTCTCTGATACTTTCCCTAAAGTTATCACCTCATTACAGCTGTGTTTTGTTGTTGGTCCACAGTTCATGGAGTGGGACATGGTGGACACGTTACTGTGATTTGTCCACATGGCCTTGCATATGGCTCATGTGGAGTGTGTTATGTTGTTATTTGGGTGTCCATGACATAACATTCATTGGCAGTATGTGTGAGACAGAGGCATTTGGCAGAGGCTTGCAGGCCATTTGTGGTGATGCAGGCCAGCTCTGGCAGGCTGTTGCATTCTGTCAGTCTTACAGTCCCAGACAACCATACAGTATATTCCCCTGGGGTGACAGGGTAGGTGTGCTAGGTGTTCATGCCAATACTTTCTATCAGTATTGATCAGGTGGTGTGGATGCTGGCAGGGTGCTACCTACAGTTAGGAACACACCTGCATGGGACACCTGCGCTTCATGCTGCATTCTTTCTCTATTGCCTTATACAGGTGCGGGTCATATTGTACCAATTCCCAACAGCAGGGATATGACCAGAGAGGTACCTGTGGGTGGTGTTTGGGTGAGCTTGGTGCATGTGTGCTATGGACAATACTTGCATCTGATGCACAGATATGCATGAGGCATTCCAGTTATGCTGGCATATGCAGGTACATCAGCTGTTTCCCAATACATCAGTCCTGTCACCTTTGTGATCTGCAAGGGTTCGGGCAGACGACACCGGTTTTCCCTACT
Source organism: Protopterus annectens (assembly GCF_019279795.1). NCBI lineage: Eukaryota > Metazoa > Chordata > Ceratodontiformes > Protopteridae > Protopterus > Protopterus annectens. The sequence continues at coordinate 696,006,721 of NC_056744.1, forward strand.
ACAGGCCCAGATAATGTGATGCATACCTCTATGTGCAATTCCAGGGGTGTGTCCATTTCACAGTTACACATTATATACTGTATGTCTGGGGTACTTTCCCCTGTGTACTGCTTGTATATCTATCCCAACAGCCAGGCCATGTCAATCTGTCAGATGGTGACACATATTACCACCATACATTTACAGTGGCTTACTGTTAGCATGTGTTATACTGGTGGGATTTGTCTTTGGCACTGCAGTTGTGAGGACTGGGCCCTGTCATCAGCAGTAGTAGGCAATGGCCACCAGGTCATACCTCAACATGCATACATACTGACCATTCTCACACAATATGAAACACACACCAACCTAACACACACATACCTGCATATTGGACAAATGCTGCAATCTATCTTGCTACCTTGGTCACCTCTGGGCATCTGTGCTCCACTGGTATTATACCTACACATACATGTTGCTACATTTCTACATAGGATTGGGGGAGCACACCTGACTATTATTACATATCTACATAGGATTGGGGGAGCACACCTGACTGTTACTACATGTCTACATAGTATTGGGGGCACACCTGACTGTTACTGCATTTCTACATAGGATTGGGGGGCACACCTGACTGTTACTACATTTCTACATAGAATATAGGGGACACACTTGACTGTTTTTACATTGCTACACATGATTGGGGGGCATACCTGCCTGTTACTACATGTCTGCATAGGATTGGGGGGCACACCTGACTGTTACTAATGTCTACATAGGATTGGGGAATAAAATCCCGGTATATGTGAGGCAGAGCACCTCGCTGGCCTTGAGAAGAGAGAAATCTTGGCCAAGATGGAGGATAGATATACCCCATACCCAGGGTGTCACTCTCACACAGAGCAGGAAAAACAAAAAATAATGGGTATATCCCCAAAAGGGGGCAGTAAAGCCCAAAAAATGGGGGCTAGGCTTGTAAATGCCCTCGGGCAGATAGCCTAGTATGAACCTATGAACCTATGAACCTATGAACACCTGACTGTTACTACATGTCTACATAGGATATGGGGGGTACACCTGACTGTTTCTACTTTGCTACCCATGATTGGGGGTGCACACCTACCTGTCACTAAATTTCTACATAGGACTGGGGGGGCACACCTGACTGTTACTACATGTCTACATAGGATTGGGGGGGCACACCTGACTGTTGCTACATTTCTACATAGGACTGGGGGGCACAACTGACTGTTACTACATGTCTGCATAGGATATGGGGGCACACCTGACTGTTTCTACATTGCTACACAGGATTGGGGGGGCACACCTGATTGTTACTACATGCCTACATAGTACTGGAAGGCACACCTGACTGTTACTACATGTTTACACAGGGTATGGGAGGGCGCACCTGACTGTTTCTACATTGTAACACAGGATTGAGGGGCACACCTGACACTTGTACACATTTGCTATGACTGTACAGATATGTCAGGTACACCATTTCATTCTGTTTTCTAACCTATCATGCTGACTAGAGGCATATCAGTGTACTACAGGTCTTATGTTTGATTGACCTACATATTAGTTTCTGACTTCCTACCCTTCAGAACTAACATTCCACTGCCTGACCTGATGTAGACTGTCTGTGTAGGCATGGAGGGTTACCCATAGGCATCATTCAGTGGCCTTAGCACAGCCTTTTGTTTGTGTTTGTTTACACCTGTCCTGCTGGCTGTCACTGTTGTTGGGTATGTGAACCTCCCTGACTGGCATGTGTGTGTCATATGGACACACATGTGGCCCAGCACATTTTCTGCAGTGTGTTTGTCATCATGTATAGTACTGGTTACTATGGTGACACCAGTATTTGTTACAGATCTCATGCTGCCATTATAGGTGTCTACTATCTTCTGGCATCCCATTCAGCCACCTGATTCCCTATCATGCTCACATCCATACCATAGATACAGGTAACAACAGATACTACTACATTCGGCATTTGGTAAGTTGAGTGACTTACCTTGTGGGTGTGCCAGTATTGTGGGTGGTGCTGAAGGGCTTCCTATTTTGGATGCACATAGTACACTTCCTACACATGGTTGAGCACAGGTAGTGTCATGTTTGGCATCCCTTTTACTGTATGTGTGAGTCAGAGAGAGGTGTCATTCCCTGGCTCCCTCCTGTGTCAGTGTATGTGCTATGTGTTGCCTCTTTGCCAAGGCCAGGGCATACTGGGCACACCTCCTTCTGCCTACTGGGGCAGGCTCATGTTGTTGTTCCTCTAAGTCACTCTATGCCTTAGCAGGCCTTGGTAATGGTGGGGGGACTGTGTGGCCCTACCCCATGCTGTTCCTGCTGCAGCTGTTTCTGCAGGATCATATTGTGTAGCATGACACATACAATGACAATTTGAGTACATGTAGCTGGTGAGTACTGCAAGGCTCCACTGTGACTTGAGCATCACAAACACACGTTCTATTATAATTCTCTTCTGTGTGTGCCTCATTATGGAGTTCTTGTTCAGGTGTGTGTGCATTTCTGATGGGTGTCATCAGCCATGGCTCCAGTGCATAACCAGCATCCTCCACTAGGTGACTGTAAGGGATGTCCCCACTGGCAAATCTCTGGTGCAGCTTCATCAGATTCCAGATGTGGGAATTGTGATAGCTTCCAGGGAAGCCAGCACACACATTCATTATTATGCCCTGGACATTGCACACAACCTGGCAGTTGATGGAGGGGAAGCCCTTGTGGTTGATGTAGACCCTGCCCCGCTCACTGGGTGGTGCTTTGATGCATATGTGCATGCAGTCTATAGCACCCACTACCTCAGGGTATTCTGCTATTTGGTGGAAGAGGTGCATATTGCTGGCTAACGCCTCACGGGTGTTGGGGAAATATACGTGCTCACCAGCATGTGCTGACATGGCATCCAGGAACTGTTGGAGTACCCTGGATACTGATGCCTGTGAGATCCCCATGATATCCCCAGTTCACCTTTGGAAGGTACCTTCAGCTAGTATTCTTTGGCCTACACATACCTTGGTATCCACTGGGATGGGTTCCCCCTGTTAATTCTGTGTGTGTGGCATGGCCAGCACAGCTCAATAATTTGCTGTAGGAGGTTTTTGTCCACCCTATAGCGCTCCACTATCTCCAGCTCATGTAGCCACTGGCAGGTTACCCTGGGTCTGTACACTCTTCTCTGTCTCCTCACTGTGGGTTTGTCGACAGCATTCACATCCTCACCACCCTCAGCCTCTTTCATATGTTGTATGATAGCTATTGCAGCCCTATCATTTTGTTGTTATTGTTTGTTAAAAGTTTCTCGATTGTATACACTGGTGGTGTAGAGTATGTGGAAAAAACAGAGGGAAAGGTGTTTGCATAGTTTATAGTAGTGTTCTGGGCTGGTCTTCTGCCTGTGTAATTGGCTGATTCTGATACATTTCACCTGCCAGCTATGCTAGTTCTCCTAGTTACTTTCCTACTGCTATTTTCCCTACCCATTGCCTTCCTATTTAAGCCTGGGGATGCGCCACGCAAACACAGTGCTCAAATATGCACAGAGCTGCTATTTCCTGGTTTACTTTTTTTTTCCTTTAAAACCTGGTGTAAGGCATGCACACCTGCTTAGGCAATGTAAAGAGTGCTAGGCAGCCTCAGACACACCCCCTTGCTTAGCTCAGCTAAGCTAAGGGCAAACTCGAGCCACAGGGCTCCAATCCACTTACAGTATGCCTGACACATCCCCCTATGATGTCAGCTAACTCCTAGGCTTGCACCAAGCTATTTCTGCTTTTACACTGTTGGGTGCTGACTAGCATGCAGGGGAAATCTGGGATTCAGTATAATTCACCTCATTTGCATAGGATTGCCTGCTGATGCATAGTTACAGGTCCCACACTGAGCCTCCCCCCTTAGCAGCCACTATTCACTAGCCATGTTGTCTTCTGCCTGCCATTGAGTATAATGGCAAAATAGTGATTTTGGTTAGAATATTTATTCTAGGTTTTTTTTCCTTATTTTTGCCCGATCCCATTTGTGCGCTGCTGCCCTACGCTTAAACAGCTGAGATCGGCTAAAAAAAAATAAAAGTTGATTTTCTTATTTTTGCAACTGTGTTCCATGCCAGTGGCCTTATACTTGGCCATTGGCATGCTTTTTACATAATATCCACCCTTTATTTGGAATTTGGAACTGTCATGGCTCCGTTTTGTAGTATGTATAAATATACTCTGTTACTGGCGGAGTACATTTCTGCAGATTGCACTAGTCCTGCATGGCCAGCTTCCAGTTTCCTGGATTACAAAATACCCCATTTGCATGGATTTCTCCTGCAAATGGGGTAATTTGCATACAGGGGTTGAGTCCGTGCAAGACTAATGCAGGAGTGCTCATGCACATCCTTACAGCTTATTCCTGGATCGCATGGCAGACATATTGCCTGCTGGAGCTCCTGCACTAGTCCTGTACACTGTGCAGGGCTTGCTGAATCCGGGGGAGTACTTTTTTTAGTTACAGTTAAAAAGTAATAAGCAGGTGGTTTGCTAACACTCAAAAGGTTAATTTTAACCAGTATATATGAGGGAGATATTCAGAAGCAATTATTAAATTAAATAACATGGTGAGCAACAATGCACAGAGAGAAGGGAGATTTAGAAATGAAAACAGTGACCCTACTTGCAGCAACATAGTATAATAAGCATTTCACAGGTATTGGCATCACAAATCCTACACCATGTCCTTGATGTGATGTTACAACATGTGGAAGAGCATATTCGTTTTCCATAGACAGCAGAGGACAGAACCACCAGTATGCTGGATTCTATAACACAGCCTATCTCCCTGAGGTTCTGGGATTATTTCACTACATTCACATTGCTATCAAGGAACCATCTGCTGCTCCACATTGCATCAGGTATATCAACTAGAAGAACTTCCACTCCAAATGTCTGTTGGTACATACTATTCATGGTATTGTATAAAATGAGTCTGTGCACCATCATGAAATTTTCCATGCTTCCCATACCTGGCATGCATGCAGCCTGTGCCAGTATTTCATATGTGGCAATTTGCCAAAGGGTCATCTAGTTGATAGGGGCACAAATTGTCATTTAAAGTAGCTATAACAGTCTGCTTTCATGAACGTAAGTAGCACACCAGTCATAATGGTGTCCATTGTTTTGTGTTGTAGGTGATGGAGGATACATGAAAGAGCCATGGATGATGATCCTTATCCACAACACTCAGACAGTGATTGCTCTGTGACAGACATAATATCATCAAACATGTGGCTTAGGATGCTGAAGACTTACCTGTGCTGCCTGTTGAAACCTGCTGCAAGATATTTCAGTGTCACACTTCATAATATTGTGTTATGAAAATTGTTAGATCAAGGGGAGGCCCAATGTATTGCCTTGTATACCTATAGCAAGAGTGGAGGAGGAGCCAATGAGAAGTCATGGGATGAACCAGCTGCAATAGCCCTCCATGCAGGCAGAAGCAGGTGAGGTACATTATGGCACTAGCAAAATGTTTTAGCATGGACACCAACAATGGGGTGACACAGCAAACAGAATAAAACTGATACATGTGATAAACCCAGGCTATCATTTCAGTGTCTTAACTGGTCATGTTGTGCATCAGGCATTACCATACCCTTATAAACCAAGTAGGTTGACAGGGCACAGCCATCGTTATTTGCACATCATTATCTGGTGTGCAATCCAGCAGTGTGCAGTTATGCCCTAGCACAATCATGGTTGCTGGTTCCTTGGTTCACCACAGCTACATGGCTGAAGCAATGGATCAGAACCAGGCCAGCACTGTTATTACCAGGAATGCCTAGTTCAGGTCCCTGCACATTGTGTCACTCTAGATACATTGCAGAATGTCTGCAGGTCTACATATAGGCCATACAGCTGTCTCAACATATTTGTCATGATCTGATTATTTGTCAACTGTACCAAAATGAAATCCAAATGAACTAAAACAAAAAATGTCACCAGTCGTAGGAATTCTTCCTGGTAAATCCTTTATTGTGAAGCGCTTTTCGTCCGGTAGCTTCACCGGACTTCATCAGGCAATTTGTTTGTTACACTCATCACAGTTTAAATATACTCCCCCTCAAACAAGTAATTAATTAATTAACAGCACCCAATTCTAATTATTTAATAACTTTTCTTACTAATTCCTTTAAAAAGTTTATACAAATATATAAATGTATGCATATATGTATACCTTATAGTTAAACAATAATATCCTATAAAAACACCTACACAAATATATATTAATACTTTAAAAGGTTAAAAATTACATCAACAACACATTTTATAACTTATTTTATACCAAGGAAATTAGTAACTACGGGTTATATTAACATATATTAATCCCCAAACAAATCATTTTACTATCATAATAATACATTAACATATACACAAACATGCAAATAACATTATAGCTTACTAAACTCTTATCTTTTAAGACTTCTCAATTTTATTTACACGAGATGGACACTTCTTCATTTAAACCAGGCTATCTACTAGCATCAAACCGTAATTGCCATATCACTTCATGCTTTTCTACTAGAAGACTGGTATACCCACCCCTATCATCACCTGTTATTTGGTCGATAACCCTAAATTTAAAAATGTGTCCTTGATTGGCAGATACATGTCTTGCTAAAGCATTATCTAACTTCAATTTATTTATACTTAAAATATGTTCATATGTTCTTTCTCTCATTTTTCTGTCTGTCTTGCCCACATAAAATGCTGGGCAAGACTGACACTGGGCTACATACACCACTGATTTACTATTACAATTATATCTTCCCTCATTCCTATAAACTGTATTCCTTATTTTATAAGATGCTCCAGTCATCACATACTTACACATACTGCAAGATTCACATTTGAACATTCCTGGTGTTTGTACAAATTTCTTCCTGTCATATTCTACTAAAAGTTTAAGGTTTTTTCCTTTTTTGAAAATAACTGCTGGTCTTACCCCTAGTCTGGTTAAAAAATCTTCATCTATTGTAAAAGTTCTCCAATTCTTAACAATAATTTCTCTAGTGAAGTAAGCTTCACTATTAAATTGTGTAATGAAGCTTAATCCATAATTTTTAACCCCAACATTATCTTCTAATAAATTATCATTACAAGAAGTGGGCATCTCAATAATTGTATTTGTTAATCTAAGACTCATGTCACCCTTTTAAATTATTTGTTGCTTCCCCCACTTGTTGACATAATAAGGGAATATACATCCCTTTACTCCGTTTTTCCTGTACTTCTAATACAATGTTCTGTACAAACTCATCTGGGTATCCCCTATTTATAAACATTTGTCTTAATACTTCACATTCATCTTTAAAGTGTCCATCAAGTGGTACCATCCTGGCAGCCCGCACCAGTTGGCCCTTTACTACTGATTTTTTCTGATGTACTGGATTAGTACTAGTGAAATGTAACATTGTATTTGAATAGGTCTTTTTCCAATGAATTTTAGCTATGTAACAACCTAAACTCTCATTTTTCACTAACAGTACATCTAAGTAAGTAATACTCGTATCTCCAAAAGAGCTTGTAAATTTCAAAAAATTTGTACTCATATTACATTTTTGTACTAATTCATTAGCTGCCAAGATGTCACCCTTAAATAGTATGAACACATCATCCAAAAATCGGGTATAAAAGTGAATGTTCTTCATCAGTTCATTGTTATTAAATACATAATGAGTTTCCCAGTGGGCCATCATCAGATTAGCAACACTGGCCCCACATGGTGAACCCTTTGCTACACTCACTTCTTGTAAATAGTAATCACCTTCAAAAGTTATGTAATTTTTACTTAGAATTAGGTCCAATAATTCCTCTACTAACCTCATCTCTTCTATGGGCGCCCCATGGAACCTCATCCTCTCGGATACCCATTCAACCCCTATTTCATGAGGTATTAAAAATATAAATCTATTACATCCACAGTTACAAAATTCATACTCTCATCATATTTCATTTCATTTCTATTCATTAAGAAAGTCCAAGAGTCCATGCATATATGTTTTTCCATAAGAACATACTTCTTTAAAATATTATCCACCAATTTCACATTAGCATAATTAATAGATCGTCTTGCATCTACCAAGGCACGCATCGTGGGATCTTCCAAGCATTTATGTAATTTTGGAATTCCAAATAATTTAGGTATTCTCGGAGACAAAACTCTAAGATAGTCCAAAGTTGTTTTGTCTATCAGACCATCAATGAATAAGTCTTTTAGATAGGCATAAATGTCCCTTTGAGCTCTATTAACTTCAGTCAAGCTTGCTTCCCGATAAATACATCCTTCTAATATTTTCCTCATGCGTGTGTTGTATTCCGAAATACTCATAATTACCAATCCCCCACCTTTATCTGGTTTTAACACTTTTACAGGTAATGATCTTAGTTGGTCCAATGCTTCTTGTTCATTTTTAGCAATATTCATACCTCTATTCTTAAAGCATTTATTTCCCAAATCTCTGAGATCCAATCCACACATAGTTTCAAAACATGTTAACTAAGGATGTACATGTGGGTAATAAGTGCTCAAAACTTTCATATCATTTCTTGTTCCTGTATTATTTCCATAAAGTAACTTTAGATTCACTTTACGTGTAAACATTTTTAAGTCTATAAGTGTTGCAGGTAAGCTATAGTGTTTGGTTGGGACAAACGTCAGCCCCTTAGCAAATAATTCCACTAAAATAGGGTTTATTTCAAATTCGATGTAGTTAAAAATGCTAAAATCTCCTGCCAAATTAGTTAGTTTCTTAAATGCAGATGGTGTTACTACATTAAAATCAGTGTTGTCAATAATTACCTCTTCTTCTTGTTCGTGTTGGTATTGTTGAAATTCCTGGCCGCCCCTCTGGTGTTGTATACTTTCGGTACAGTTCCACTGGGGCCCTTTTGAAAATCCTGCTGTCGGTTCCATTGATTGCTACTAACTTGGTTCCAACCCTGGTTATTCCTACTCATGTTAATATTGTGCTGTGTTCACCCTTCACTAGGGCCTTCTCCACTATTTTCCTCTCTCCTTTGCTCGTTTGGCTCTACTTCTCTTCTCTTGAAATTCTTTTCATAATGAGATTCCCTGGGTTGTACCGATTCAACTTTAGATGGAGGGGAGTATGGTTTTGGGTATGCTGTTCCTTCCCAATATTCATTCAAATCCCTATTAAGTTTCTTCATTTTTGTTTGCATGTTTTTCAGTACATGTTGATCAATAGAAGAAAAACTCCTTCTATAATCATATGTATACCTTCCAAAGTCACTATGGGCTTGTATTTCCCCATCCATTTTCGCTACTTCCACTGTCAGTAAGTCAATCTCTTCCTGATAGTGTTTAGCCATTAATGCTATCAGTTCTAAGCCATGTCTGTTAAACAGTAGTAGCAATTCATCATGAAATATGGAACCGGCCTGTAAGCCGTTAGGAAATTGCCAGGATCTTAACCGTTTTGATACCACTCCTTCTTTTCTGCATTCCTGAAAATAACCCACTTCAATTTATAATTTCCTTAGTTTAAATAGTTTTTTGTCAGACACAGAAAGTTTTTCTGCTAGCATCTCATGTCCCCCAGCTGGTAGCTCCTCACAATTTGTTTCCAAAGCCTTTTTAAAGGTTGGGGCTGCTTTAATCCAATGAGCAACATCTGGAGTTCCAATAAGCCCCGGGGACCCCATATTCCTAGTATCCTCTGCATCAAGTACAATTGGGGAAGACTGTCACACTTCCCAGTGATTCTTCTCATCTAGTTGGGTGCTCAAAAGTGGGGACAACGTCTTCCGACCATTATTACAACTATTTGTATTAGTTGACTGTACTCATCCCCTTTGCTGACTTAACATGCCAACTCGCTGTGTTAAGTCAATAAGCCGCTGATTCATAACAGAAATAAGGACAGTTAATTTGCCCATGCCTTGTGAACCTGCATTAAGTTCTGCCATCTGTTCCAAGGGTAACTCAAATGAAGTATTAGCCTCACTTCCTGATGCCATCTAGATAAACAACAAAACCAAAATGAAATCCAACTAAACTAAAACAAAAAATGTCACCAGTCGTAGGAATACTTTGTGGTAAATCCTTTATTGTGAAGCGCTTTTCGTCCGGTAGCTTCACCGGACTTCATCAGACAATTTGTTTGTTACACTCACCACAGTTTAAATACACTACCCCTCAAACAAGTAATTAATTAATTAACATCATCCAGTTCTAATTATTTAATAACTTCTCTTACTAATTCCTTTAAAAAGTTTATACAAATATATATATATATATATATATATATATATATATATATATATATATATATATATATATGTATACCTTATAGTTAAACAACAATATCCTATAAAAACACCTACACAAATATATATTAATACTTTAAAAGGTTATAAATTACATCAACAACGCATTTTATAACTTATTTTATACTAAGGAAATTACTAACTATGGGTTATACTGACATATATTAATCCCCAAACAAATCATTTTACTATCATAATAATACATTAACATATAAACAAACATGCAAATAACATTATAACTTACTAAACTCTATCTTTTAAGACTTCTCAATTTTAATATACTCGAGATGGACACTACTTCATTTAAACCAGGCCATCTACTAGCATCAAACCGTAATTGCCATATCACTTCATGCTTTTCTACTAGAAGACTGGTATACCCTCCTTTATCATCACCTGTTATTTGGTCGATAACCCTAAATTTAAAAATGTGTCCTTGATTGGCAGATACATGTCTTGCTAAAGCATTATCTAACTTCAATTTATTTATACTTAAAATATGTTCATATGTGCTTTCTCTCATTTTTTCTGTCTGTCTTGCCTACATAAAATGCTGGGCAAAACTGACACTGGGCTACATACACCACTGATTTACTATTACAATATCTTCCCTCATTCTTATAAACTTTATTCCTTATCTTATAAGATGCTCCAGTCATATATATTTATAATTAGAATTGGGTGCTGTTAATTAATTAATTATTTGTTTGAGGGAGAGCGTATTTAAACTGTGATGAGTGTAACAACCAAATTGTTTGATGAAGTCCGGTGAAGCTACTGGATGAAAAGCACTTCACAATAAAGGATTTACCACAAAGTATTCCTACGACTGGTGACATTTTTGTTTTAGTTTATTTGAATTTCATTTTGGTTTTGTTGTTTAACTAGATGACATCAGGAAGTGAGGCTAATACTTCATTTGAGTAAGACAGTCTTCCCCAGTTGTACTTGGTGCAGAGGATACTAGGAATATGGGGTCCCCGGGGTTTATTGGAACTCCAGATGTTGCTCATTAGATTAAAGCAGCCCCAACCTTTAAACAGGCTGTGGAAACAAATTGTAAGGAGCTACCAGCTGGGGGACATGAGATGCTATCAGAAAAACTTTCTGTGTATGACAAAAAACTATTTAAAGTAAGGAAATTACAGATTGAAGTGGGTTATTTTGATGAATGCAGAAAAGAAGGAGTGGTACCAAAATGGTTAAGATTCTAGCAATTTCCTAACGGCTTACAGGCTGGATCCATATCTCATGATGAATTGCTACTACTGTTTAACAGACATGGCTTAGAACTGATAGCGTTAATGGCTAAACACTATCAGGAAGAGATTGACTTACTGACAGTGGAAGTAGTGAAAATGGATGGGGAAATACAAGCCCGTAGTGACTTCAGAAGGTATACATATGATTATAGAAGGATTTTTTCTTCTATTGGTCACTGAAAAACATGCAAACAAAAGTGAAGAAACTTAACAGGGATTTGAATGAATATCGGGAAGGAACAGCATACCCGAAACCATACTCCCCTCCATCTAAAGTTGAATTGGTACAACCCAGGGAATCCCATTATGAAAAGAATATCAAGAGAAGAGAAGTAGAGTCAAACAAGCAAAGGAGAGAGGAAAATAGTGGAGAAGGCCCTAGTGAAGGGCGAACACAGCACAATGTTAACATGAGTAGGGATAACCAGGGTTGGAACCAAGTTAGTAGCAATCAATGGAACCGACAGCAGGATTTTCAAAAGGGCCCCAGTGGAACTGAACCAAAAGTATACAACACCAGAGGGGCGGCCAGGACCAACACGAACAAGAAGAAGAGGTAATTATTGACAACATTGATTTTAATGTAGTAACACCATCTGAATTTAAGAAACTAACTAATTTGGCAGGAGATTTTAGCATTTTTAACTACACCAAATTCAAAATAAACCTTATTTTAGTGGAATTATTTGCTAAGGGGCTGACATTTGTCCCAACCAAACACTATAGCTTACCTGCATCACTTATAGACTTAAAAATGTTTATACATAAATTGAATCTAAAGTTACTTAATGGAAATAATACAGGAACAAGAAATTATATGAAAGATTTGAGCACTTATAACCCACCTGTACATCCTTGGTTAACATGTTTTGAAACTATGTGTGAATTGGATCTCAGAGATTTGGGAAATAAATACTTTAAGAATAAAGCTATGAATATTACTAAAAACGAACAAGAAGCATTGGACCAACTAAGATCATTACCTGTAAAAGTGTTAAAACCAGATAAAGGTGGGGGTCTGGTAATTATGAATATTTTGGAATACAACACACGCATGAGGAAAGTATTAGAAGGATGTATTTATCAGGAAGCAAGCTTGAATGAAGTTAATAGAGCTCAAAGGGACATTTATGCCTATCTAGAAGACTTATTCATTGATGGTCTGATAGACAAAACAACTTTGTACTATCTTAGATTATGTCTCCGAGAATACCCAAATTATTTGGAATTCCAAAATTACATAAATTCTTGAAGATCCCCCAATGCATGCCTTGGTAGATGCAAGACAGTCTATTAATTATGCTAATGTGAAATTGGTGGATAATATTTTAAAGAAGTATGTTCTTATGGAAAAACATATATGCAAGGAATCTTGGACTTTCTTAATGAATAGAAATGAAATGAAATATGATGAGAGTATGAATTTTGTAACTGTGGATGTAATTGATTTGTATTTTTCAATACCTCATGAAATAGAGGTTGAATGGGTATCCGAGAGGATGAGGTTCCATGGGGCACCCATAGAAGAGATGAGGTTAGTAGAGGAATTATTGGACCTAATTCTAAGTAAAAATTACATAACTTTCGAAGGTGATTACTATTTACAAGAATTGGGTGTAGGAATGGGTTCACCATGTGGGGCCAGTGTTGCTAATCTGATGATGGCCCACTGGGAAGCTCATTATGTATTTAATAACAATGAACTGATGAAGAACATTCACTTTTATACCCGATTTTTGGGTGATGTGTTCATACTATTTAAGGTTGACATCTTGGCAGCTAATGAATTAGTACAAAAATCTAATATGAGTACACATTTTTTGAAATTTACAAGCTCTTTTGGAGATAAGAGTATTACTTACTTAGATGTACTGTTAGTGAAAGATGAGAGTTTAGGTTGTTACATAGCTAAAATTAATTGGAAAAAGACCTATTCAAATAGTATATTACATTTCACTAGTTCTCATCCAGTACATCAGAAAAAATCAGTAGTAAAGGGCCAACTGGTGCGGGCTGCCAGGATGGTACCACTTGATGGACACTTTAAAGATGAATGTGAAGTATTAAGACAAATGTTTATAAATAGGGGGTACCCAGATGAGTTTGTACAGAACATTGTATTAGACGTATTGGAAAAATGGAGTAAAGGGATGTATATTCCCTTATTATGTCAACAAGTGGGGGAAGCAACAAGTAATACACAGGGTGACATGAGTGTTAGATTAATAAATACAACTATTGAGATGCACACTTCTTGTAATGATAATTTATTAGAAGAGAATGTTGGGGTTAAAAATTATGGATTAAGCTTCATTACAGAATTTAATAGTGAAGCTTACTTCATTAGAGAAATTATTGTTAAGAATTGGAGAATTTTTACGATAGTTGAAGAATTTTTAACCAGACTAGGGGTAAAACCAGCAGTTATTTTCAAAAAAGGAAAAAAACCTTAAACATTTAGTAGAATATGACAGGAAGAAATTTGTACAAACACCGGGAATGTTCAAATGTGAATCTTGCAGTATGTGTAAGTATATGATGACTGGAGCATCTTATAAAATAAGGAATAAAGTTAATAGGAATGAGGGAAGATATAATTGTAATAGTAAATCAGTGGTGTATGTAGCCCAGTGTTAGTCTTGCCCAGCATTTTATGTGGGCAAGACAGACAGAAAAATGAGAGAAAGAACATATGAACATATTTTAAGTTTAAATAATTTGAAGTTAGATAATGCTTTAGCAAGACGTGTATCTGCCAATCAAGGACACATTTTTAAATTTAGGGTTATCGACCAAATAACAGGTGATGATAGGGGAGGGTATACCAGTCTTCTAGTAGAAAAGCATGACGTGATATGGCAATTACGGTTTGATGCTAGTAGATGGCCTGGTTTAAATGAAGTAGTGTCCATCTTGAGTATATTAAAATTGAGAAGTCTTAAAAGATAGAGTTTAGTAAGCTATAATGCTATTTGCATGTTTGTTTATATGTTAATGTATTATTATGATAGTAAAATGATTTGTTTGGGGATTAATATATGTTAGTATAACCCATAGTTAGTAATTTCCTTAGTATAAATTAAGTTATAAAATGTGTTGTTCATGTAATGTTTAACCTTGTAAAGTATTAATATATATTTGTGTAGGTGTTTTTATAGGATATTACTGTTTAAGGTATACATATATACATATATTTATATATTTGTATAAACTTTTTAAAGGAATTAGTAAAAGAAGTTATTAAATAATTAGAATTGGGTGCTGTTAATTAATTAATTACTTGTTTGGGGGGAGTGTATTTAAACTGTGATGAGTGTAACAAACAAATTGTCTGATGAAGTCCGGTGAAGCTACCGGATGAAAAGCGCTTCACAATAAAGGATTTACCATGAAGTATTCCTTCGACTGGTGACATTTTTTGTTTTAGTTTATTTGTCAAGTGTGCCTGGATCCCCTGCACACCCATTGATTTATGCCATCATAATGCCCAGGTCAAAGAATATTGTGGAGTCAGAGTGGCAATATTTATGTACACACCTCTCCCCATTACCAGGTGAGTACACCTCATCAGCAAGGTAGACCTTTGATCTATGGTGATACTGACTATGTAACTGTGGTAGGGCTGAGATGGATGCCGCAATCTTCTAAAAAAAACAGATTATGCTAGAGGTTCATCTTGGGCCTTCACTGTCACCCTACCTGTAGGCAATGTGAGCATGTCTTCATAGGTTCATAGGTTCATAGGTTGGTACTAGGCTATCAGCCCTAGGGCCTATACAAGCCTAGCCATAACAATTCCCTGGCTATTTCTTCCCACATTATTTACTTTCCTGGACCCCTGTCTAGCAGGGCGACTGACGTGATCCCTGGGGTGAATTTCCTTTCTCCCATCCAGTCGTCAAGGTTCCTTTTGAAGAGGTCCAAAGAGGCACTCTGCTTGATATGTATGGGCAATCTATTCCAGAGTCTGGGGAGTCTCTGGGTCAGGAACCTATCCCTCCAGCATGTTTTGTTTATTGTGATGACAAGGTTTAGATCCCTGGAGCGTGTAGCTCTGACGGATTGGGATTTCTTTAAGTGTAGCATGTCCAACAGCTCTGGGTTTGACATGGCCTTGTATGTTAAGCAGAGATCGCCTCTGAGTAGACGATATGCGACAGAGTATAGCTGGAGTTTTTAGGCGGTCAGCGTAGGGCATCTGCTTTAGGCCTGTGATTCTTTTAGTGAGGTATTTCTGAGGCCTTTCCAGTTGTTGCAGATGTCTTGAGCGGTACATACCAAATGGGGCGTTGTATTCTATAATGGGTCTAATGAGGGATGAGTACAGTGGGACAATGACCTCTTTTTTCTGGATGAAAAGCCCTTCGTGATGAGGTGTGCCACATAGAAGGATTTCCTGACTGTTGTGGCGATGTGGTTATCGAAGGTGAGACCACTGTCCACCTGTGTCCCTAAGTCTCTTATCACACTTTCTGTGTTTAGTGTACTGCCACCTATATGGTAATTCATGGATACATGTTTTTCCCAAAGGGATAACAATACATTTCTTGGCATTGTGCTTGAGCCCATGGCTCTGGAACCATGCATCTGTTTTGTAAGGCCCTTTTGTAGAGTATCCACATCATTTGGGATTCAATAATGGCTCCCAGTTTGCAGTCATCTGCAAACTTTGTTAGCCAGAGTCCCTTAGTGTTGACCTGTACTTCAGAGAAGTAGATGCCAAACAAAAGCGGCCACAGGACTGAACCCTGAGGTACTCCACTTGTCACTTGTCTGGAGCTGGATTTGGAGTCAGCTACTTTTATAGTGTGGGTTCTATCAGTAAGCCATTTAGCAACCCATTGGGTGACATAGGGATTAATGCCCAACTTAGTAAGTTTATCTATGATTCCAGAGTGGGGGATGGTGTCAAAGGCCTTGGCAAGATCTAGATAGGCTGTGTGGACCACCTTACCCTTGTCCATGGCTCTGGAGACTGATTCAAAGAAGTTAATCAGGTTCAGGAGACAAGATCGGCCCTTCACAAACCCAAACTGGGTGGGGTCCAGTGTTTGAAGGTTGCCAATGTCTTTGTTTATAAGTTCCATGATAATACGCTCCATGGCCTTGCAGATAAGGCTTGTCAGACTGATGGGACGGTAGTTTCCGGGATCCAAGGTGGATCCCCCTTGTGGATTGGGATAACTGTAGCTCTGCGCCACTCAGTGGGCATGAAACCTGAGGTGAGGCTATGATTAAACATGACACTTAGGTGAGGTGCCAGTTCATATTGTAGTTCATATAGTACACAGCCCGGGATGTCATCTGGTCCCATGGATGCTGTATTCTTGGCTTTAGAGAGTGCGTTTTGTACCTGTGTGGCGTTATTACTGGAATTTGGCAATCTCACGGTATTGAGATGGGCTATTTAGGAGGTGAGAGGGTGGTGAAGTTGACACTGAATCGATCTGCCAGGATATTGGCAATATCCTTTGGATCAGTATATTTAATGCCATTCTGTTTTAGCTCAGAGCAGATCTGAGCATTGCCATTTAGATTTTGACATAGTTATAGAATGCTTTGTGGTTGTCTTTGGAATCTTTGGTAATTTTATTTTCGTAACTAGCTTTGGAGGATTTTATGAGGCATCTCAGTTTCTTACTGAGGCTAGTAAGGGAGTTTTTTGCATCCTGGGATTTTCCTCTTTTCTGCAAAAGTTTCTTCCTTTTGTTGTAAAGTTTGTTTATGGCAGGGGACCACCAGATTGGCTTCCTTGTTTTGGATGAGAGCATTTTGGTTCTATTTGGGATGGCACGATTCATGCATGAGTGGATGTGCTCATACAGTGCCTTAGTGTAGGATTCAGCAGTTTCAGTTCCGTCTGCATGGGTGTCATGAAGTTTGTCACTTCTGACTTGAGTAGCATGAAGTTGGCTTTGGAGAAGTTTTTATGGTGGTTTCTTTACTGGGGTGGGGTGGGATGTGGATGAAGTTGATTAGCTTATGGAGACCTGACTAACGAGGGGTGACCAAAGGTATGGAGCATTGATTTCCATGTTGGTAATGACCAGGTCTAGGAATATTGGAGCCAGAGTGGCAATATATGTAGATTACCAGGTGATTACACCTCATCAGCAAGGTAGTGTGATGTGTGTGTGTGTGTGTGTGTGTGTGTGTGTGTGTGTGGATGAGTCTTCTACAGATTATGCTAGCACTTGCATTCAAACTATCAGGTGAAGCTGAATCTTCCACTGTTAACGCTGCTGATAGTGTCATTGGGCCTTCTGACTGTGCATTGTGCATGGCACCATCAGCATTATCATCCACAGACTTGCTGACATCAGGCATGTGCTGACTCATTGTGTTGGATCATCTCCTACAGTAACCTGTGAATGCATACAGACAACATACCTGTGCTGTTACATATCTGAATCTTAGTACCATGTGATACACATACATATGCACACACACACACACACACACACACACACACACACACACACACACACACACACACACACACACACACACATGCACACACGCATAATATGGTGTTAATCACACACACAGCCTACACATAAATGCGCTCCACAGTTGACAGCTACACACACAGTCATGCCATACATTCAGATTGCATTCCAACAATCCGTATAAATAACCTCAATAGACTTCACTAAAAACGCAAAGTTACATATTTAAGATAATATTACAGTCAGTGTGGAGCCAGTGCTTCTATAGGGTGACTGACTGTCACTGTGCCATTTGTTGCAGGTTCTCTCTTTTGCAGCTCTTATGTCCCTGGCTGATACAAATGCAGATCTGTTTGCCTGCCTAAACCATGCAGGGATGCAAGTCAATATTCTACAGCAATGACATGTAACACTACACACCTGGGTATCCATTGCAGACACAAAAACAGTCATCACTAACCCTTTTCCTGCATTTAGTCCATTACCAGATATGAAGGTTCTCTCACTTTCTCTGAAATCTTGAATTCAGTCATGTCTGTGTAATGGGTCTGTGTTGGTTTTCCGCATCCAGTGGTCAAGCTGTCCTGTGAATTTAATGTTCCTTGGACTTGACATTCAGTAATATATCAGCAATCTTATAACAAACCATTTGTATTATCCTATTATGGTCACCCCCTGCTCTAATTTCCTACACCAGACTCTGCCACTCCTTGTCCTAGAAGGCTTTGTCTTTTAATGTGAGGGTTAGAATGTTTTTATAGTTTTCACAAACTACGTTTGTTGTAATAGCGCAACTGTTTTTATAATAAAAATGTTTTCTTGTGAAGATAAGTAGAGGAGTTCCTTTGCTTATTAGTGTTTTTTTTTTTTTTGTCCATCAGCACCATGACTGCAGATATTTTTGCTGCTTCTCTAGGATATGCCTTCCATGTATGCCTATGGCTTTCAGTAACATCTCTGTCTCCTGTGTGGTGAACTTTTACATTGTTGTTCATTTATTTCCATGTTGGGCATGTATATCTGTGGGTTACACATGTGGATCAGTGTGTGTGTGTGTGTGTGTGTGTGTGTGTGTGTGTGTGTGTGTGTGTGTGGTGCGTGTGTGTGTGTCTGTGTGTGTGTGTGTGTGTGTGTGTGTGTGTGTGTGTGTGTGTGTGTGTGTGTGTGTGTGCATGACAGTCTATGTCAGCTAGCACTTGCATTCAAACTATCAGCTGCATCCACGTGGTAGTCACAGCCCTTTGTGTTGTTACAAGGTAGTTGTTCTAACAATGTGTCATAGTGTGGTGCTTGTGTACCTGTGACCCAATGCTTGCCATATCTTTCTCCCGAGACAATATCATGGTCTGTACCTAGTGTACTTGAGGCTACTGCCCTCTGTATCCTGCCATAGTGTCTGTGTGCATATGGCACAGTGTGTAGTCACCTACATGGCAGGACAGTTACTACTATGCTGTATCTCTGTGCCCTAGCTGGCTGTACACCCCACCAAAAAACATTAATGTACCCTTTCATGCCTGTATACTGTGCCTTGTTTAAATGATGCCCCCCAATAATGCTGCAACTTGTCCTGCTTATTCTATGTGCCCAGTCCAGATAAACTCCACCCTACACCATAACCTGTCCTGCCTGTTCCCTGTGCCCTCTCAGGCTCAATCCCTAAACAGTACTACAACCTGTCCTGCCTTTTCCTTGCATCCTGCCAGTATGACCCCCCCCACACACACCTGTCAGTCACCTGACATTGCTGTGTAGTGTTAATACATACATACACACTGCACTACTGTCTGATTGTGTCTGCTGTTTCCATGCCCCCTTGAGTGCTGACCACAATCCTAAGGTCCATTATCAGTTGGCATCTCTGCTAACAGTTTTTTTATAGCAGTGCATTCCGAGATCCTTGTGATTCTTAGTTGTTGTTTTCCTTAAGGCAGGCTCTTGCAATATGAAGACTGTAGTTTTCATCATGCTAAAATGAGGCTTGCTGCACATTTATTACAGTGGTGAGATGATTTAGTGTGATTGTTGCTGAATCTTTCAAATAATACAATAACTTATCACTCTTATTGTACACTACTAGGGCTGATAGAGTTCATGCATGAGATAGGACACTGACTGCACTAAGTACCATTTGCATCATGCTAATGACCAGAGCTATCTCACTAACCAGTTCCATTTTATTGCCCAGTTTTCCATTATGTTCATGCATAGGCCTTGAGATCCTATGGGTGTGCATGCGTGTTAAGCCTGACCAGCTAATTACACACTTCATCATTCTAACGGCCATGTGTGTTGTGATACTATTAATGGACATTATGTGACTATGCTGCCCATCAGTACACATCAGTTGGTGTGCTTGACATAACCTGAAGAGTGGACATGGCCTCAGTAGGGTGAGACTCTGCCAGGGTTCTGATATGGTGCAGCGGGGATTGGGCAATCTTTTTAAACCTGTTGCACACACATCTTAGGGAAACCCTGCTGGGTGGATTATGAGGGGCCCCTGTATTATGTAAATTGCTGCATAAACATACCAGGGAGGTGAGTGATGCCACCAACAGCATCCACACTGGCCAGCAGTGTCAGAATAAATATAATGTCCTGAAGAGGTGCCACCCAAACATTCTCCACTTTTTTTTTTAATTTTTACAAATGTTTTGGGTTTCTAATACAATAGCAATAATAGACCACATTCCTGAACAGGAGTACGATTAAGGTTCTTCAGATTAGAACTACTTCTATCTTTGATGTCTGCAAAGAGTGCTCTTCTCAGTACATACAATGTGCCCAGAACTGCCTCATTCTCTCATTCGTATGGAGTTACATGTACTGGCAGCATATTTAACTATGCTTGAAAATTCTGTTTTTATTAACTGTGTTGCTTCTACTATTGGAACTATTTGAGTGTTTATCTATATTTCATGTTGTCCTAGTTTCAGCTTTCATATCCGACTATGTCTGTCAGTCGGCAGGGCACTATGATCACTAGGTGTAGCAATTTCAGTGGCTAATGTTACTATTGCCCTTTTTTCTTTGACTGTTATGTCTACTTTTCTTGTTATTAGGCAATTTCATGTGATCAGTACTTCATCTTTTTCAGTAATTCTTAGTGGTTCATGTCTCAAATACTTATCAGCTACTTATATGGAGTAACATTTACACAATCCCCAGTGCAACAGTCTTGGCATGTTATTGTGCCATTCTGTATACAGACCTGCATCCATTAGTATAATATAACCAGCAACAACGTGTACTGTACTGTTCAGTACTACGGAACCTATATTTGGCTGCATCTCTTACTTTTCTATAGACTTTGTAAACCAAATCTTCTATCTCGAGCTGCCATTATTAGCCTTTCATCTTTTGGATTAAGGTGATTAAAAAAATCACATTTCCTTAACTATTCACATTAAATCTTGATCAGCATATGGTTGTTCTAGGAGTTTTCTATGCTTGTTGCCATAATTGTGGATTTCCATGTTTCTTTCCTTTTCTTCTGACCTTATTCTTCTTATTCTTTATTTCTTATTTTTGCAGTTTCGACTGCTGCCTAATTTTTATTTATTGTTTGTTTGATTTTCATATTTTCATTCCCTCTCATTTTCTAAATTATTCTGCTAATCTTAGCAAAGATGTTATCTTAGACTTGTCTTACTAATGGTTTAACACTTTCATCATGTTTGGATTTTATGATGTCAATAAATTGCATGCAATCACACAGCAAGGAGGACTATAGCTCCTTCAGAATAAATGGCATATAGTGTTGCAATTCACTGTTTTTATATATCTTTTGATAAGCTTGAAGAATTTTTCTTGTTTTCTTGTCCAACTGATCCATTGTTTTCTGGGCCAGTCAATCATACCAAAGCTGTAGTTAGAACAGGAAGAACAATCTGATTAATACACAGAATTTTATTCCAGGATGTCAAGACAGTTTTCAACATTAACTTTAGTCTTTGAAACTATTTGTTCATGTTTTGTTGTCCACCCTCCACTTATTGTCAAATACTTGCAAATGTCTATTAAAGTTCTTTCATATAAGATTAATTTCTGATGTTCACAGTTCCATCCACATAAAACAAAGTTTATCCTTGTCCATTTTAGAGTGAAACTTAGATATATGGATGGGAACCAGAACATTTACCCCAGGACCGCCCCCGTACTACTAATGGACAGATGCATCTCCTAAATGCTTTATCCCATGCATGGGTGCCCTCAAATTATCTATAACATGATCCCATTTATTCTCATCAGAGGTAATATTTATTTATTTATTTATTTAATTTGTTTATCAGGAAAGTCCACTGGGCCTGAGAAGAGCCCATTTTCAGTGGAGGCCTGGGGAGGAAAGCTCCACATATAGTTACACACATATATAGTTACATACAGATATTAACACAATTTATACAGTATATAATGCAATAGTATTGCATAACTTAAAGTATAATTATACAGAAAATGTTAAAATAACTACATACTTATCGACCATGGGATTGGTAAGGCCAATCTATAATCAAATGGGATAGGTTATTTTGGGCAGAAAAAGGAAAAGTGACAAGGCTTGATATGGCCTGCAACTGCATCTAGCCTAGTACTTAATTATGAACCTATCCTGATATTTTCTTGCTGCTTCAGTTTTCCTGATATAAATGTTGCTTTTGCACATTTACCTTGATTAACCCCCAGATTTATTAGTCTTCTGTGCAGGACTAGCTTAGTTCTGCATGGAAGCGACCGTTTAGGTGCAGGACGGCAGAGCGCCATGCATATTAATGAGGTGCAAATTGATGTTAAAATTATTATTTACATGTTGTAAAAGGAAATAGATGATCATTTACAGACAATAAAATGAGACGTAACCAAATATGACTACATTCTAAGACTTGGTATAAAAATACAACTATTTCAAGCTGAAGCATTATTTAGAATGTATATATATTATTTATCATTAGATGTATTATTTTTCGCAAAATGCAAAAATATGAAAAGGTAAAAAATATATAAATATGAATATACTCATAGGCAATAGCGACCTATACAGGCTCTAAGAGACCAGATTTAGGCATGTCATTCTATGTTTATACCAGAAATGATACTATATTAACAAATACCTATGAAACATTTTAAGAATTATATATATTATCGACAAAAAAGTCTTATCATAGCATATATAAGCTATGAAAATATAAATAATGTAACTCAAACAAAAAATCCAGAAATGAAAAATAAAAATTGAGAATAAAAATTAATATAAAATACAGTTGTAAAACAGATCACAGGCTAGGAACTACCTATTAAGGGAAAGCCATTTCTAAACACATTTAATGGATATGGCATCATTGTTAATTCATCCATTTCTAGTTGGATCTGCCATGGGCCACCCCTTATATCCACATCTCTCTTGTTCAAGATGATAAAACTGAAGTTATGTCCTTCTGATTTCATTATATGTCTGCATATATAACTATTTTAGATTCACAATTATAATGGTTATTTACTTTGTAATCCTTATCATTGATAGTAAAATGACTTCCAACTTTAATGTGCTTAGAACATACCATGTGGTCTATTGGTATGAATATTTTTCTTAATCTTTTCCAATAAACATTTTAAATTTTCACCCCTTCTATATGTTATTTATTATGTCCCAATTTTTATTGATAATTTCTTTGATTTTTTGAAAATCTAATGAAAAAGTATGTAAAAAGCTGGTATAGAATTTATTGCTCTCTACTATTGGATTATTCTGACTACTCAATACAATGTTGAAAATCATGGTGTTTGGATAACCTCTAGCCAAAAACATATTACTAATTTTGATGCACTCATCTTCAGAATCTGAATGTCCCTTAATCACCGCTATTTTCTGGTGATAAGGGTGATTACAGGAAAAGTGCAGCATAAAATTGGTTATTTGTTCTATCATTAATAAGTAGGATATCCAAATAGTTGATTTCATACTGGAACCACTCATCTTTGAAGATTAGAGAATACCTCCACAGGGGGAGCCTATGGCTATTCCAGATGTCTGCACATAGAAATGGCCTTCAAACGTAAAAAAATTATTAGTTAATACTAATTCCAATAATGTTTCAATAAGGTAGATAGTATCATCCTTCATTTTTTTAGAAAACAAAAACTCCCTCACCCAAGTAAGCCCTATGGATTGAGGTATAGTTGTATATAGATCTTTGACATTGATGGTCAAAAAGATCATATCTGGTGAGTACTTTTGTTTACTTATATTCTCTAAAAACTATTAATAAGAGGCTTCATGATATAATCGATATATTTTGTGCAGGCATAAGTGATAAAATGCTGGTATTCTAGGTGCTGCCATAATCAAGTATTGATGGACATCTGTGTCAATAAATCCTTCTATAAATAAGTCATTTAAGATGTTATTAATTTTTCTATATGACCCATGTACTTCATTAATGGTCACAATTTTATATGCTGGACTGTTTAGATGCTCTAACATATAGTTGACATATGTACAGTTGTCCATGAATACAAGGCCACCGCCTTTATCGGGCTTCATTAATAATTGGATATAATCCCATTCTATAGTGGACATGTTGCCTGTTTGGGCATGGGTCTGACTTCTATAAGTCACATGATTTTTCATAGCCCATAAATCCATTGTACATGTTTTTTCAAAAATATTTAATATTGGGTGAAGTGGTGGATTATATGAGCTAGACACCTTTAAAGCTTTGATTGTACTAGTGTTATTGCCCAATAAACAGTTTAAATTAAGTTTCCGTACAAAGACTTTTAAGTCTATAATGGTTTTAAGATAGATCTTTTGATAGGAAATCCACCATATCTTGGTGGATGTCCAAAGAGGTGTAATTATAGATGGTAAAATCGCCCTTTGAACTCTTATATAGACACGTTTCTATGCCAAAATTCAGACTGATGTTCATCTCCTCCGTGCCTTCCTCCTGTTCGACTCTGGGGTTGTTGGCTGAGTGAAAATCCTGTTGATTTTGGTTGTTTGGCAATTCAGGACAATGATTAGTATTATTATCATTCTCCTGTTGATTATTATGATTGTTATATGTCTGTTTAGGAGCAGGACGGCAGAGTGCCATGCATATTAATGAGGCGCACTGCCCGAGCTCCTAGGCTTACATGGAGTGTGTAAGAGTGCATGGGGCGTGTCTGAAAGCAGAGCTCTCAGAATAAACATGCCCCCGCAATGTAGAACAGCAGAAAGGGGTATACAATGAGCGAGACTGCTCACAGGTGACCACATATCCCCACCAACACTCCCCCTTGTGTATAACAGCAACAGAATGTATAAATAAATTGAAGAAACCCTTTTTTTTTTAAACTCTGATTACAGCTAACCGTAGGTGCGTGGGTATGCCCATCGCTTAGCTACGGTTAAAGCAGCTTAAAAGGCTAAAGAGAATAACAAGGAAGATATATGCAAATGAAGCAGCATAGCAATAGTGTAGTGGGCAGAGCATTTGCCTTACCAGCAGACATTCCCAGTTCGGGTCCCACTGTAGCACATTCCATTTTACATGGCAAAGCACGCTATGACCAATATTTTTGTTGCATAACCCACTAAATAACATCTATTTATGAACTGGAGTACTGCAGTAAATGCACATATGATTTGTCAGTGTCATAATGAATAAGGCACTAGTAAGCAGGTTTAAGCACAAATAAGCAGTAGTAAGCATATTTAAGCACTAGTAAGTGGCCTTAAGCCCGTTTGCATGGCGGTAAGCAATGCCTACACTGGCTAAGCAATTCTAAAGCTAACTCTCTGTAAACAGATGTAATGGCAGGTTAGCAATGCTTACCATTGTGCAAACCCACTTACAACTGCTCAAAAGTGCCTTAATCACTCTGTATCCAATGGCCCTTGTTCTGCCCGTCACCAAAATAAACAGCCATGCAGGTCTCGAATCCAGAACCCTATATACCATAGTCCCAGTAGTTATCCATCAAGCCAACACAGAAGTACAGATGAATGAGGTAGTAGCAAACAAGTCCTCACCATAGTATAACCAAACTGAACCTGTGAAAGGCATCAGTATACAGTCATATGTGCTATAACCCACTACAGAACATAAATATGTGAACTGGTGTACAGCAGTAAGCCCAGAAGTGAGGTGTAATTGTAATAGAGTGTTGAAGTCTCCAATAAAACACAAGGACCCCACAAAGTTTACGTACACATCAATCAGGGATACCAGGCATACATATAAGGTATAATGAATAATAACACAATGCCAAAAAGGCATTATAATGAAAGTCTAATGTAAGCAATGCTAAGAATTGCATAGGCCAGCTTAGGAGGTGTGAGCAATGTGTAGACCAGGTAACTCATTGTGCCCAGTGGTGTACCCCTTTAAACAATGCCAACTTTAGGTAAGCAGGTTTGCCCATAGCTTAGCCTTTTCAAAACTGGCCAATCATGGAAAAGGCGGGAAATCAGCCCTACTTAAACCCAAGAGGCGGGAATACATCTCATAACTGGTTGTAGCTTCCCCTTGCAGGCACTATGGCAGTAAGGGGAGAAAGAGTGCGCTTTTGGGTGCAGCACTGGTACATCCAGGAGTCCAATGTCATGGCAGGACTCCTAGTTAAAGACCATGCTCAAAGACTGCTGCAGGGTCAGTACCAGGGCTCCTAGTATAAGGCGGAGGCCTGGGACCATCTTGCCCATGACATCTCCAGTGCCACTGGCATACCCCAAACTGGTGAGCAGGTCAGGCACCACTATGCCAACCTGAAGTGGCAGAAGGGGGACCTCTTGGAAGTGTGGCTCCAAGAGGCTAGAGCGTCAGGGGATGTTCCAGATGTGTGTAAGTATCACCCCAGTATGTGTGTAATAATTGCCAGCTCAGGTATATCATGGATAGGTATGGCTAAATATTCATCTTATGCCCCACACAGCTGCAATGGAGCTGGCTGCGAACCAGGAGGCTCACATCAGCTGCCTGGCGTGGTTGCGATGCAAGGCATGTCAGTAATACTCATGCATTTACTGTCATAGGAAATAAAAATATAAGTAGTAGTAAATTAATTGCTAGTATAAAACCTATATTTTTCAAGGCAAGTACTGCATACACTAGAGAATATGACAGGAAGAGTCTCATATTGTTTGTATGTCAATAAAAGTGTAATATCCTGACAAAACAGGTCTAACTGCTGGACTGCATGTGTATATTCTGGTATCATATGGTAATGCAGATTTGCAATCATGTAATAGTACTGTTGTTTTAAGTACTGTTACCCACACCATGCACCATAAATTGAATGTGTAGGAATGCCTGTATATGACAGGTGTAATCCCCAGAGGCAATTTAGTACAACTGAGAAACACATAGACAGTAAACAGGGAAAATACAAACAACAAAAACCAAATAGCATATGCAACTGAGATGTGAGCTGTTGTTTTCTTAGCACACACAGCCACAGTTCGAATCCTGCCAGTGGTAGTAGTCTGTATACAGAATCATACCCCACAACTGTACAGATATGTCCATAATGTCTATTAATGTGGCCCATATCTATTGCCTATCAACCTGTCCCCCTGGGAAATCAGTGGGATGATTCCAGATGTATAGGCAGCAAACAGGAAATACAACTGATTGACACACATCTATGACAACAAACATGGCACACTAGCAACTCCCCAATACCTTATGTGACCAAGAAGCCACGTATGTCCCATTTACACCCAAACCTGTTAAGCTGCGGTCAGAGTGTGCACAGTAACAGAGTGAGATGTATGTGCATAATAATAATGTGGAACCTGGTACTGTGTGTGGAAACATTCAGGTAGTGCTAATAAACATTCCTCCCACAGGTCTGTCAGATACCAACACTGTGCCCAGAAATACAAGAATGATCTACAGTTATTCTGAATAATGAGGTATTACACATCACTGTCACCCACACTGTCCTACAACATATAACTGTTAAGGAAATCTGTCTAAGAGTGTTGTTACACAAGGTCAGAATGCATTAGTACAGGGGATTAATAAGACAGAAAGCAGATTGGAGATATACAGCAATATCAATATAGCAGACACAACTGTGATGGACAGTATTTAAGTTGTAGCAGACACAGCCATGATCTGAATCCAGGGAGTGGAATTAGACTGCATACAGATTCATACCCCACAACTGTACACATGAGGCCAGAATGTCCAGTATATGTGCCCATATCTGCTGCCTGTCCCTCTGGTAAGCCTGTGGGATGATTCCAGATGTGTAGCCAGCAAACAGGGAATACAAGTGATTGTCAACCATCATGAGAACACACCTGTCACTGTAGCAATCCCTGAAACTGTTAGGAGAGTAATATTTCAAGTATGTCCTATCTACACTCCCATGTTGTCAAGCTATGACCAGAGTGTCTACAGTAACAGAGTGAGATGTATGTGCATAATACTAATGTGTAATCCAGAACTTTGTGTGGCAACAGTCAAGTAGTGCTAACAAACATTGCTCCCACAGGTACGTTGGATACGAACACTGTGCTAAGAAATACAGACCAATATAACCTGTACTGGTACTGTTCATACTGGTATTGCAGTGGATTGTGAGTGTTGCAGTTTCTCTGAATAATAAAGTATCACTGATCACTGTCACCCACACTGTGCTACATAATATAACTGTGTAGGAAAGCATGTATATGTGTGTGTCAGGTCACTAAAGGCGGAAGAGGGAAAAATTCTAGATATGTCCCAGCACACCAGCATGTGGTCAACACATGGCCAAGCTCTGTGCAGAAAGAGTTGGATAGCTATATGCAAAACAACAACCCGGAATCCCGGAGTATGTGTAGAAACAGTTATTACTGTTAACAAACATTCCCTCCACAGGTATACCAGGTAAGAGGTGTACACTGCAGGTAAATCTGGTTCATGTGTAATGATGACAACAGCCATATCAGTGACCAAACTAAGGCTATAGGGTAGTGTAGTAAGACTTGTAAGGTACAGATAACAGCACTGACTAGCAATGTAATGTGGACTACAGGAATATACTACTTGTTAATTGACATCTTTCTCTCCCCCCACCATATCTCCAACAATAATCAACATACCCACCCCAACTGGTATGTAACTCTGATAATGTCCATTTGTTTGATAAATATTTTCATGGTCCCCACGCATGTGCTATATTGAATAATTCCAACATTGGTGGCATGATGCCATCAATGTACCTGCATGCTGTTCTTATCACCACTGTGGTCCCATATGTGCATGTATTCTGTTTTTTATGCTACTGTTCCGTATCTGCTGTCTGGGTTAATGGGAATATCTATGCATGCTGTTATATCTAACTCTGGAATGTGGTGACTATTACTAACCCATATATGATGAAATCTAAACACTATAGCATGCTTGGGAAGGCCGGTCCCAGCAGATCCACCTGTCCCACCTCAGCTGGCTGTGGCACCAGGCACCAGCATGTCTGGGGCCCAACCCTGGACCTCCCTGTCCATTGGCCCTGCACCACCTTCAGGAGAACTGCCTTAGGGGATGGGGCTCACCCCCCTGGGGTTGGGGCCGGACAGGCACCTGTCACCTGTCGCCAGGTCGGGGTTGTGGTGCATAGAGCAATCAACGAGCAGTTTGGTAATCTTCTACACCAGCTTGAGGGTCGTGTGTCATGATTAGAGAGTCAGCCTGGCTCTGTGGCTCAGCACCCAGTGCAGCCACCTTTGGGACTGTGAAGGTGCAGTGGTGACTGCCCATGGGTGGGGACCTCAGTCCCACTGTTATCACTAGGGGGCTTGTCGGCTTCGATATCCCAACACCCCTCCCCATCAAGGTGTTTACCCCCACATGTCATATACCACCCCTGTATGCATCTTGTGTGTCTTGTCTGTTAACCTACCCAAGCTACCTCCCCAAATATATCTACTACCCCTCCAAACATCCCACTCTCACTTGAAAAATAGAAAAAAAGGAGAATCTGTTCCCACATAAAAATTTCGCCCCATACATAGCTGTCCATTTTGCACATGTGTCCACTGGGTACATGTAATCCGGTCTAATTGGCATCACAACTTATTATTGTTGTCCTCTCCCAGGGGTTTGAGTATCCAACTTTACCTCCAAATTCAGTGTATATGCACAGCTGTTGCTGTAGAAGAAACGGGAAGCTATGAACCTTCCCTACACCCTTCCTGCACATCCCTAGCTATTTTCCTTACTGTCTTTCCCACGTTGTGCCCCTTTCTCAACACTTGCCTATCAACCCTTTTTTCTTTTCTTTTAAAGAAATTAGCACTGAGGTAAGTGGGAGTAAGCACTTTTAAGCAGCAGTAAGTAGAGCTAAGCCTGTTGGCACTGGGTTAAGAAATGCCTACACTGGTTAAGCAATTTAGAAGCCAACTGAATATCAGAAACTGCAACCGAAAGTTAGAAGTGCTTACCTCTGCACAAACACGTGTAAACCCGCTTACAACTGCTTTAAAGTGCCTTATTCACTCTGTATCCAATGGCCCTTGTTCTGCCCAGCAACAAAATAAAAAGCCTCTGCAAGGGTCAAACCCATGAACCTGCACTCCATAGACAAAGTGATTTACCACTAAGCCATACCAGATATGCATAGCTCTAATGATTTCAAAAACATATCATCCAGCCCAGTCATTAAACAGTACAGATAATGTAGTCCAACATTTATATGTATGTGTGTGTGTCAATATATTAATATCTGAACAGATACAACATATCTATATATGTAGATATATATATATATATATATATATATATATATATATATATATATGTATATAATATACATATATATATATATATATATATATATATATATATATATAAATATATATGAACATATATTCATGCTTATGCCTACATCAACACATATACATGTCTACACCTATATGTCAACATATATACAGCAAGTTCCATATATGTAAGCAGATATATATCTATGTAGATATATAAGGACATAGTTATATATATGTAAGCAGATATATATATATATCCATATAGGTATATATGGACATACATGTGTAGATATCAATGGGAGATTAACTAAATCATATATGTCCACATGCACCGTTAATGGGGTTGAGAGGCCCCAACAATATATGTCTTGTACGAATGGGTATACCCAACCCCCACAGCCAAACACGTCCACCCTGCAATACACTACCAAGTGTTGCAGATCCCATAACCAGGTCCTGACATGACATGGGCACATGATGTTAACAGTATTACCTCCCACCTGTATGTCAGGCTGGCATTGGTAACATATAATGTAGTATAGTCTGGCTCCCATAGGAAATGTAAAATGTGGAAGCTATCAACATCCCCAGGATACATATACACAGACACATATATGCAGATACAGATATACATATCTATATATATATATATATATATATATATATATATATATATATATATATATACACACACACACACACACATATATGTATATATAGAGATATACATCTTATGTAGTAGGTGCACACAATATGGAACAGCCACTATTGCCTACAGTTAACACTCTAACAACTGGATGCTGGAGAGCCACCCATGCAAATGACATTCGTTGCCTGCAACATATACCCACAGAGAGTTCATAGGATAAAACACCACACACAGGTTTGCAGAATGGAATACCTTTTTTTGTGTACTATTACAGATTTATATGCCATGTTATATAGCTGTTCAGACACTGACATCCATATAAACAGAGTAATGCAACTGTGACACAGTTATACCAATACAGTAGTCTGGAAAGTTCTACAACTGTTGCTGTCCAGGCCAAGCCCTTCAAATCGTACAATAGTAAAGACAGACTGGGCCACAGGATACCACACAATCAACAGTAAGTGATGCAGGTGTATAGTCCAGCAGCCTCTATTTACACTCTTTACACAATCATTAGGTGGTAAAGACTTCATTTGACCAAATGGGATGTAACTGTTACATAACAAGGCATAACTGACACCATCACAGGCACACTGGCAAACAGAACAGTC
Organism: Protopterus annectens; assembly: GCF_019279795.1. Taxonomy (NCBI): domain Eukaryota; kingdom Metazoa; phylum Chordata; order Ceratodontiformes; family Protopteridae; genus Protopterus; species Protopterus annectens. Next base: position 696,038,774 of record NC_056744.1, read on the forward strand.
TGTATGGCAGGAGGCAGTAGGTCTGCAGTAACTCACTTTATGTAAGTAATGTCAGGATAGGTGAAATGTCTGGTACTGTACATCCAGATACCTTAAGGCAGCTCACCCCTGATACCCCCACATTTTGTAGCAGCCTAGGTTATGTATGGTGCATCCTCCCAGACTCAGTATTACAGGGCCATATATCACTGTTACATACATTGGCCTATGGAGTGCATATTGGCACACATATATTGTGTAGGTGAAGCCCACAAATATATGGCCCCAGCCCCACCATGTGTGTGGGGGATACAACAGCAGTGGACTGCTGACAGTAATGGCAGCGTGGTATACGTATATGTGCATATGTATCACTATCTGTATATGTGTAGACATATAATGCTCTGTATATGTATATATATCTAGGTGGGTATATGCATATCTATGTACATATACACACCCATCTATATATGTCTATATGTACATGTGTAATTATCTATTTAGATATCTGGATAATTATACATACATAGATATATATTCACCATATGCCCTTAACATGGGGTGTAGCCCTACCTCAGCCCCTATAGTCCCAACTTCTTAGTGCAAGGGGATGTCAGGTATGTATAGCAGGTATATAAGTAGACTATTGCTACTGTAATAGGGATTGTCTTCACAGACATGGTGTGTGTGGGAGGTCACATCTGCTTTTCACATGTGCGCCATTGGCTACTGACAGACATCCTAAAGACATCGTAGTACAGTAACGCTGCAAGCACATAATACTCCAGTTGACTACAGCAGAGATATTGGCCAATAGATGTGGGCATTCTGACTCACTCTGTACAGTCCAGAGGTATACACAGAACCCCTTAGTGCAGAACATGTGGACCAAGCCTGACAATATGGATGTTAACAGCCATGTAGATGGGTATAACACATAACGACTGGTATACATTCGCCCCCATAGGTTATGCATTCACACACCCCTGTGTGTCCTGACACATAATAACTGCTGGTACAAAGGTGCCATGGCCACATACAACCCACTAGATATTGACATACATTTGTACAGCATCCCACTACTCTGTCTGACATATATGACTGTTAAGGGAGGCCTGGCAGCAGTATATCTGGCAAGTATCTGGACATGACATCTCACTGGGTAAGTACACTAAGCTGCTTGGCATGTAACAAAGCACTGTGCAGACTAAAGGTAGACCGGCACAGCACTGGCGCCTACATCTCCTATGGGGGAAGGCACATTTACCTGCATATATAGCAGGCTCTACAGGCATGTCACAGCACAGGGTAAGATACACCTGTGTGAAAGTGCATAACCACAATCAATGTGAACACAGCCATAGCCACATATGGTAAGCTAGCATAATATTATAGTATACGGACTATCTCTTCAACACCATCCTCATATGTGCCACTCACACACTAATCCTACATATACTGGGCTGCTACACAGTATGGTCTGATGCCTGTCTATGGTATGGGACATGTGTGTGTATGGCCCTACAAACATGTAAGCCAATACAGTAACATACAGTGGAGCAGCATGTAACATCAGATAGGACAGGACCTAGAATGATGACATCTACCACAGTCTGTACACAGGCCATGGTACATATTACCAATACACACAGTGTCAACATTCACCATAAGTACACAGACCTCAATACTGTGCAAACAACCACAGAATGTCCAGGTTATATCATCAAATATAACCCCTACTCTACATAACGTGTAGCAGTCTGATATCTCACTGGCTTGTTATCAGATATGATAACACTAATTAAGTTGTACAGCACATATGCACCTCTTAATGGATGATATATGTACAAATGTTGACAAGGTTGTGGCTGGAAGCACATATACAGGGCCAGTATTGACATGTTGCTGTGATAACCTCATACATTTACTGTTGTAACAGGGTTTGTCACAACATAACCACACTCAGTACAATTCCAGTCTCACATAAACCTACCACAACAGCAGACCAAACACATAAACACACAAAACATACTGAGGCTCTAAATAAAATCTGCCTAAGCAGCAGAGACCTCAAAGCAGACACCCAAGCAACCGCTACCCCAAACCAAAACACGTGCAACACATATCTCACAAAGCCAGTGTGCCGAACAGTCACAGCCCTTAAGGCTAAACAACACACCTGATACACTTGTAATAGGTGACTCTATCATCAGGCACACTGACGTCCCGCTCACCAGGCTGAACAAGGAGAAGGTCATGGTGAGCTGCCTGTCGGCGCTAGGATCCGCCACATAACACAAGCACTCAGGTCACTCCAAGGCAAGTACAAATATGACTCAGTCATTGTCCATGTTGGTGTGAATGACCTGAGATGTACCTCCCTGGACTACATGAAAAGAGACATAGAGGAGCTCTCTGAGCATGTGGCCCAGGCGATATGACCCTGACCTTGAGTAGCATCTTACCCTCACCAAGAATGATGCCACAATATGAAGACAAGATGATCAATTTCAACAATTGGCTTAATTATTGGTGTCATTCAAAGGGGATCCAATGCCTGTCAGCCTGGGATGACATGCTCGACAAGCCACGATGCTTTGCTAGGGACGGCCTGCACCTGTCACCCCTGGGCTTTCGGATATTGGCAAAGGCTGTTCCTACCCCCATAGTGCCTCTTTTAGGCAAGGCTCAAAAGACAAACCCACCTCCATAGGTATCACAAGGGATAAGAAACTAAGAGTAATGCTACTCAACGCCAGAAGTCTAAACCTCAAGATGCATGCACTCGAAACTCTCCTTAGCATGGAGAAAATCGATATCTGTGCAGTAACAGAAACCTGGTTCAAGGTTCCCGAGAGCACCCCAGCACTACCAGGTTATACCTCATACCATGCTTTCAGGCCCCAAAACTTGGACCGACCCACAAAAGGAGGGGGAGTATCAATATTCGTCAAAGATACCCACACCTCCAGGTTGGTGGCACAGCATGAAGCATCAGAGACTATCCATGTGCAACTAACAGTGGGTAAAACTGCCTTCCACTTTATAGCCTGCTACAGACCACCCTCACAAACCCAGGAACCCCACTCGGCCTTCATGAGAACACTGGAAAATATGAAGGTCTCTCCAAACACCATTATATTGGGCGACTTCAACTACCCAAACATAGACTGGGAGCATTACTCTAGCTCCAACACCCTAGCCCAAAGTTTCCTAGAATTTATAAACTCAAATGCTATGGAACAACTTGTTACCACTCCCACAAGAGGGGAAAACATACTGGATCTGATCATCACCAACATGGGGCTCTATGCTCCAGACGAGAAGTGTATCCTCACTGGTAAGATCAGACCATAAACTAATCTCACTGGATGTTCACATCCCGACACCACCCTGCCCAGAAAACCACAGTGAAAACTTCTCTAAAGCAAATTTCTCACTCCTCAAAACTGAGGTGGAATCCTTCAAAGCCCGAACTGTGGAAAATACGGCCTTTATAAACGATTCTATGAACACCTTCAGGAATGCATGGATCATCGATCCCAAATAAAACCAAGACCCAATCCTCCAAAGGCAGACGTCCTGTCTGGTGGACCCCAGCCATAAACAAGCTATACAATAGAAGGAGGAAGCTACTAAATGATAGAGCAAAATTCCAAAAGGGAAGGCATCTCTGATTAGTATTAGCAAAACACTCATAAAATCGTCTAAGGCCAGCTAGAGGAAAAATTGCACAGGATACTAAGGATAATCACAAAGCTTTCTTTAGTTATGTTAGGAACCTGGGTGGTAATTCCAGATATGCTCAGAATTAGTCCAAATGACAAAAATACACCAAACCCACAGACATTGCCAACATCCTAGCTGACAGGTTCAGTGCAAACTTCTCCTCCCCACCAAAGGGCAAATATCTATTCCAGCAGAGTGCTGCCCCCCTGACATCTCGGATGCTCAGGTAAGAGCCTCCCTCTCCAAAGCAAAAAACACAGCATCAATGGGACCAGACGGTGTCCCGGCAAGGCCCTACATGAACTCAAGAAGAGCTCAACCCAAACATAAAACTACTGTTCAATCTCAGCCTTACTACAGGATATGTACCCAAAGAGTGGCGCAGCAACTGTGGTCCCTCCACAAAGGTGGTGCCTCAACAGATCCTGGAAACTATCGCCCCATAAGCCTGACTAGCTTGGTCTGCAAAGCTATGGAAAGGATAATCATGGACCTCATAAATAAAGATATTGGGGACCTACAAACACTGGATCCTACCCAGTTTGGCTTTGTTAAGGGCAGATCCTGCTTCTTAAACCTGGTTGATTTCTTTGAAACAGTCACCAAGGCCATTGAGGGAAGGTGGTCCACACAGCCTACCTGGACCTCACAAAGCCTCGATTACAATACCCCTTTCGGGCATTATAGATAAGCTCACCAGCTTAAATATAAACCCCTATGTCACTAGATGGGTTGCAAACTGGCTCAAGGACAGAACCCACATGGTTAGAATTGCTGGAGCCATGTCAGACTCCAAACCAGTTACAAGTGGCCCCACAAGGCTCAGTCCTGGGACCTCTTGTTCAGTATATATTCTCGGAGGTACAGGCCAACAGAAGGACTGTGGCTGACCAAGTTCGCAGATGACTGCAAACTGAAGCCATGTCGACTCTCCAGCCGACACAAGCATCATCCAAAAGGGCCTCATAGAAACAGACAACTGGTGCCAGAGCCATGGCCTCAAGCTAAACGCCAAAAAGTGTATATTCATCCCCTTTGGCAAAAACAGTGCCCACAAATTACCACATAGGTGGTAATCCATTGTACAGAAGAAGTAATTAGGGACCTGGGGACCCAAGTTGATAGCAATCTCTCATTTGACAACCACATGGCCAAAGTGGTAAAAAAACATTTTATATAGCCCACCTAATCATGAATTCACATCTAGATTAGGGGAGGTCATCGTGCCTTTTTACTCATCCCTCATCAGGCCCGTAATTGATTACAATGCCTTTGGGATGTACCTTACCAGACACCTGCAGCAATTGGAAAGACCCCAAAAGTATCTCACCAAGAGGATCAAAGGGCTCAAACAGATGCCATATGCTGCCCGGTTAAAGAAACTCCAGCTCTACTCAGTGGCATATCGCCTGTTCAGAGGCGTTCTGTGCCTGGCATATGAAGCCATGTCCAACCCGAAATTAATGGACATGCTGCACCTCAGAAAATCCCTATCGAGCTGCGTCCGATCGAGGCTACCTTTCGAGACCTGAACCTCAGCAATGAAATAAATAGGACATGCTGGAGGGACAGATTCATAATCCAGAGGCTCCCTTCACTCTGGAATAAAATCCCAGTCCAGGTTAGGCAGAGTCCCTCACTGACTCTCTTCAAGAGGAATCTTGATGAGTGGATGGGAGATCAGAGGTTTACCCCGGGTATGACTTCTGTGTCACTGTTAGACAGAGGCACAGTATACTAACCTCAAAAAGAGGGCGTAGCAAAATTAATTTAAAATGGGTGGCGAAAGCCAAACACATTCTGGCTAGGCTTATAAATGCCCTAGGGCAGATAGCCTAGTATGAACGTATGAACCTATATGTCCTATGAGGGATATGAAGTCAGTAACTGTCACAGCTTTCACCATATACAGACTGCAATCCTCACACTACTTCTGCAGTTCAACAGATACATGATCTGTGGTTAACACATGAAACCAAAGGCACCACACACTGCCCGGTCTGCAGATGACCCTACACAAGGGGAGTCCTCATAAACAGAACTGACATGGCAGGTATTAATACATGTAGGACAGCCATATCTGCACACACCCTGTTAAACCAACATTACTCCAAATGCAGTATAGTAGCACTTACAGTCTGTAGGCAGGTCAGGCACATCCTCCTCCTGTGTGTTGGCCTGTTTCCACAGTGTATGTTGTTAGAGGTAAATCCCCAATCCATCTGTGATTCTGCTTGCCAAACAACAGATCGAGTTCCTGCTCACAGTGAATGAAAAGGCCTAACACCAATTTGATGTTCCTAGATATTGGAGTGTGTTACCATGCAATTGGCTATGGGAATGTTAACACAGCTGTTCCACATGTCATCAGCTAGAGGAGGGCTGCAATTCATGCAGAGGCCATCAGCTGATCATGAGCATCACTTACAATACACATGCTGCTGCCTAAGCAAAGCAGGTGTAGGTCTCCACATCCACCAGTGAGGGAGTGTGAGAGGCAGACAGATGCAAAGACATGTCAGGGAGGGGTGGGAGAGTAAAACTTAAGCATGCTTGTGTCACACACCTACCAGCAGAGGGTATCAAACCCCTGACGACTATGTCATGCCATGACAGTTATATGCAGTTATTGGATGCACCATATACGTTACCTGTTGTGGAGTCCACAGAACATATATGTGATGGTGAGTGACATCTGCAACAGGGATATGGCAGCTATATGGTAGGTGAAGTACACGTCCCTGTCAACATGAACAGGTGCCGGCGTCAACACAGCCACACTCTCACAGGGACGCACACACATTGACACACTTGGCAGGTCCAGGATTACAACTCATCACTAGTGAGATTGCCAAAACACATTACTGTGCAGGTATCACATGCACCACATGGGTCATACAGTGGTTATATGGGCAAAGGGTATGGGGAGGTATCTGACATCAGACAACATGCTTCAGTATGCCAATGAGGGTTGTAGTAAGTGTGGATGTGATCATATGCATCATACAACATACACACAAACACACAGAGTGCCAGTACTGACATGCATGGGTGCATTTCTGCATGGGTGTGTGGTGCTCGACTGTGCCAGATGGCTATACAGGGCTAGGTGATGGGTATACCTTGGCATCAGGCCACATGACAATGGTCTGCATTGTGGGTCAGGGCTGTAATTTCTGCATTTGCCCACACTTGTGGGTATTGTAACCACCATCCAGTCACCTGGGGGCTATTGCGTGTAGCCAGTGCTGTGCATCATTTGCCATGTATGTGTTCCTTAGTCCATGACATGGATGGTGTCTGGGATGTGCACACCTCCCACATGCATGTACAGTGACATGTGGAACTGTACATGAGGTGTCTGGTCCATGTTGAGTACACAGATTATCATCAGATGTGCCAGTCTTGGCCACCTGTAGCAGGATCTGGTAATGAGCAACAGGTTTACCCTGCACCTACATTGATAGCATGCTAATGTCATTCCCTGGTGTCAGTGGCATCTGTCCATACAGGGCATGTTTTCACGCATGGTATGTCCCTTGTGGGTCACATGTGATGGCACCACAGATGTTGCAGGTGTCTAGTGGGGAACATGGGGAAGTTGCACTGTCTGCATGTACATGCCTGTTGGACAGATGGACAGGGTGCCATGCCATCTGTAGCCCACTGTAATCACTCCATAGTTATTATCAGTGGCCAATATGCAATGTACTACCCACATATTGGCTGTTGTGTGTGTATGAGGCATGGGAAGAGAGTGTGCTCTGGGTAATTCTGGGGTTGCTAACTGTGACTGCCTGGCCTTAATGTCACACATATGGGCATGGATTTGCACTCCAGCTTCTTGACTATTTCACATCTGTTATCCCTGTACTGTGGACATTGTGATATATACTAGGGCCACCATATAAGAAATTTGCAAATCCCACTCCACATTGGGCCCAGGTGTCACACACTCACACCCACCTCCACACAGGATATGAGTTACAAACACACACACACACACACACACACACACACACACACACACACACACACACACACACACACACCTGGCATGCCTGCAATTAGAGCCCCTACCTAACTAGTTTATTACATTACAGCACTACGCAGTTACAGTAGGCACCATGGAGACTACTGGAGTACTCCTTCCCCAAAGGTATATATCACATTGGATGACATCAACAGGATTGCCAAAGTAGGACATTCAAATTGTAGTGAGTGTGGCTAGGCTAAAATGCATTGCTCCCTACACAGACAGTGCCACACACACAAAACATCCACCACTGAAATGTGTAGGTATAGAATCCCTAACATAGATCGATATCACACTACAGCATGAAGCTGTTATAAGATGCACCACAGGGATTACTGTAGAACTTCTTCCCCAAATGTGTATTTCACATTGGATGACATCAGCAGGATTGCCAAAGTAGGGAATTCGAATTATAGTGAGTGTGGGTAGGCTAAAATGCATTGCTCCATACACAGACAGTGACACACACACACACAAAACCTCCACAACCAACATGTGCGGGTATAGAACCCCTAACAGAGATATATATCACACTACAGCATGGAGTTGTTATAAGATGCACCACAGGGATTACTTGAGAAAATTTTCCCCAAAGGTGTATTTCACATTGGATGACATCCACAGGATTGCCAAAGTAGGGCATTCAAATTGTAGTGAGTGTAGCTAGGTTAAAATGCTTTATTCCCTACACAGATAGTGACCCACATAACCCCTAACAGAGGTTTATATCACACTACAGCATGGAGCTGTTACAGGATGCACCACAGGGATTAGTGGAGAGCTCCTTCCCCAAAGGTGTATTTCACATTGGATGACATCAGCAGGATTGCCAAAGTAGGGCAATCGAATTGTAGTGAGTGTGGCTAGGCTAAAATGCATTGCTCCCTACACAGTGACACACGCACAATACATCCACAACCAACATGTGTGGGCATAGAATCCCTAAAAGAGATCTATACTACACTACAGCATAGAGCTGTTACAGGATGTACCAAAGGGATTATTGAAGAGCTCCGTCCCCAAAGGTGCATTTCACATTGGATGACATCAGCATGATTGCCAAAGTAGGGCATTCAAATTGTATGGAGTGTGACTACCCAAAAAAGCATTGCTCTCTACACAGACAGACATACCAAGTGTGGGATTTGAACTTCCACCAAGCTAGCTTATTACACTTCAGCCATACGCAGTTATGGCACATGCTGCAGAGGTTACTGGGCTAAAACCTTCCCAGAGGTGTATTTCTAGGTGAATGACATCAGCAGCCTTACCAAAATAGAGCATTTCAATTGTAGGAAGTGCGACCACCCTAAAAAGCATTGATCTCTACACAGACAGACACACGCACATAGTTGCCATGTTTGGGATTGGAACCCCTTCTTAACTAGTTTATCACACTACAGCAGTGCACATTTATGGGACGAGCCACAGAGGTTAGTGGGCTATAGCTTTCCCAATGGTGTATTTCACAGTAGATGACCTAAGCATCCTTGTCATAGTAGGGCTATGGGGAGGGCAGAGTGTGTGCATGGGCCATAACCCATTCATCTAGGAGTTGACACCTCACATGATGTACAGACTGGGTCATATTTCACAGGTACGTGTATACAGCTGCTAGATGACTACTTCCTTGTACAAAGTGCACAGCTAGCACGTGCACCACATAGTCTGTAATGCTGCTGATGCCAGTGGCTAGTATCTACAGTGATTGACATCTGACCCTCGTGTGGTTGTGGCCCTTTGGCTGTGTGCTTGGTGGGACAAGCCTGTATGGCTCCTTGTTACAGTCACCCTCTTCCACACATCTGTGTACATCTACTTTTGGCTTATTATAGTGTGTTGTCCTTGGATATATGCCTGTATTCCTATCCACTGTGTGTGCAAAGCATGAGTGGTGCATACTGAGGAATGTCTGCACTAACATCTGCGGCTGCCAGATATGTCTGGTCCACTGGTGTTTGCTGACATGGCCTTCAAGTGTTCAAGTGCGTGAGCATGCCCAGTATGACCTTTCAGTATGTTGTTGACTGACATTGCCTTCATTTCTCTAAGTGTGTGGGCATGCCCAGTATGCCCATCTGTATTGAATGTGTGGAGCAAGTCCAGGTAGTTTGTACTGCAGTGCTGACCTTTTTGTTGTACACCTACAGGTAGTATGCTTTCTCTGCAGGGTATCCATCGATCATTTTGCATTGACTGTTACTACATTTCTGCATAGGATGGGGGGGGGTGCACCTAACTATTTCTACATTATTACACAGGGTTGGGGGGCACACCTGACTGTTACTACATTTCTCTGTAGGATGGGGGTGGCACACCTGACTAATTCTACATTTCTACACAGGATTGGGGGGCACACCTGACTGTTATTACATTACAATGTAGGATGGCGGGGTACACCTGACTATTTCTACATTTCTACACAGGATTGGGGGGCACACCTGACTGTTATTACATTACTACATAGGATGGGGACACACACACCTGACTATTACAACATTTCTACACAGGATTGGGGGGGGGGCACACCTGACTGTTATTACATTACTACGTAGGATGGGGGGGCACACCTGACTATTTCTACATTTCTACACAGGATTGGGGGCCACACCTGACTGTTATTACATTACTACGTAGAATGGGGGGCACACCTGACACTTGTACACATTTTCTAGGACTGTACTGGTATGTCAGGTACTACATTTCATTCTGTAGTCTTACCTATCTTGCTAACTAGAGGCATACCAGTGTACTACAGATCCTAGCTTTTATTTACCTACATATTAGTTTCTGACTTCCTACCCTTCAGAACTGACATCCCACTGCCTGATCTGCTGTAATCTGTCTGTGTAGGCCGGGGGGGTTTACCCATAGACCTAATTCAGAGGTCATAGCACAGCCTTTGTTTGTGTTTGTCTACACCTGTCCTGCTGGCTGTCACTGTTGTTGGGTATGTGATCCTCCCTGACTGGCATGTGTGAGTCATTTACCTTGTGGGTGTCTCAGTATTGAGGGTGGTGCTGCAGGGCTGCCTATGTCGGATGAACATAGTACACTCCCTAAACATGGTTAAGCACAGGTAGTATAATATTTGGCATCCCTTTTATTGTATGTGAAAGTCAGAGAGAGGTGTTATTCCCTGGGTCCCTCCTGTGTCAAGGTATGTGGTATGTGCTGCCTCTTTGCCAAGGCCAAGGCATATTGGGCATGCCTCCTTCTGCCTACTGGGCCAGGCCCAGGTTGTTCTTCCACCAAGTCACTCTGTGCCTGTGCAGGCCTTGGCAATGGTGGGAAGCTGTGTGGCCTTGCCCCATGCTGTTCCTGCTGCAGCTGTTTCTACAGGATCATATTGTGTAGCATGGCACATACAAGGACAATTTGGGTTCATGTAGCTGGTGTGTACTGCAAGGCTCCACCAGATGTGCCCAGGCACTGGTATCATGACTTGGGCATCCCAAACACATGCTCTACTATAATTCTGGCTGTGCATGTGCCTCATTATGGAGTTCTTGTTCAGAATGTGTGTGCATTTCTGATAGGTGTCATCAGCCATGGCTCCAGTGTGTATCCAGCATCCCCCACTAGGTGACCATCTGGGATGTCCCCACTGGCAAATCTCTGGTACAGCTGCATCAGATGCCAGATGTGGGAATTGTGATAGCTTCCAGGGCTGCCAGTATGCACATTCATTATTATGCCCTGGGCATCGCACACGACCTGGCAGTTGATGGAGGGGAAGCCCTTGCGGTTGATGTAGATACTACCGTGCTCACTGGGTGGTGCTTTGATGCATATGTGCATGCAGTCTATAGCACCCACTACTTCAGGGTATTCTGCTATTTGGTGTAACAGTTGCATATTGCTGGCCAACACCTCACGGGTGTTGGGGAAATATACATGTTCACCGATATGTGCTGACATGGCATCCAGGAACTGGTGGAGTTCCCTGGATGCTGATGCTTGTGAAATCCCCATCATATCCCCATTGACCTTTGAAAGATACCTGTAGCTAGTATTCAGGCCTACACATACCTTGGTATCCACTGGGATGGGTTCTCCTCTGTTAGTTCTGTGTATCAGGTGTGGCTGGCACAGCTCAACAATTTGCTGTAGGAGGTCCCTGTCCACCCTATAGAGCTCTACTATCTCCAGCTCATGTAGCTGCTGGTAGGTTACCCTGGGTCTATACACTCTTCTCTGTCTTGTCAATGTGGGATGATCCACAGCATTCACATCCTCACCACCCTCAGCCTCTTCCACAAGTTGTTGTATGATAGCTGTTGCAGCCCCTATTATTTTGCTGTTGTGAGTGTTAAAAGTTCCTCGCTTGTTTACACCGGTGGTGTAGAGTGTGGTAAAAAACAGAGGGGAAGGTGTTTGCATTGTTTATAGTAGTGTTTTGGGCTGGACTGGTCTGCTGCCTGTGTAATTGGCTGATTCTGATACATTTCACCTGCCAGCTCTGCTTGTTCTCCGTGGTTACCTTCCTACTGCTGTTTTCCCTTCCCATTGCCTTCCTGTTTAAGCACGGGGGTGCACCGCTCAAACAGAGTGCATAAATGTGCACACTGCTGCTATTTCCTGGTTTAACTTTTTTTTTCTTCCTTTAAAACCCGGTGCGTGGTGTGCACACCCACTTCGGCATTGTAAAGAGTGCTAGGCAGGTATAGACACTCCCCCTAGCTTAGCTGTGCTAAGCTTGGAGCAATTCCAAGCCACAGGTCTCCAATCCGCTTACAGTATGCCTGACACACACCCCCATGATGTCCCCTAACTCCTACGCTTGCTCCAAGCTATTCCTACTCTAACACTGTTGGGACCTGACTGACATGCTGGAGAAAACTGGGATTCACTATCTTTTCCCTCATTTGCATAGGATTGCCTGCTATTGCATAGTTACATGTCTCACACTGAGCCTCCCCCCTTAGCAACTACTACTCACTGGCCATGTTGTGTTCTGTCTGCCATTGACTTGCATGGCAGAATGCTGATTTTAGTTAGAATACTTAATTTAGGTTAATTTTGTTATTTTCTCCCAGATCCCGTTTGCATGCCACTGCCCTACGCTTAAACAGCTGAGATCGGCTAAAAAAAATAAAAGTTGATTTTTGTATTTGTTTTACTGTTTGCAATGCTAATGGCCTTATACATGGCCATTGACATGCTTACTACATGATATGCAGCCTTTATTTGAAGCTGTCACAGCTCCATTTTGGATTTTGCAGAAATGTACTCGGTTACTAACCGAGTACATTTCTGCAGATAGCACTAGACCTGGACGGCTGGTTGCAAGCTTCCTGGATTGCAAAATCAGCTCATTTGCATAGATTTCTCCTGCAAATGGGGTGATTTGCATACAGGGGCTTAGTCCGTGCAGGATTAGTGCAGGAGCGCTCGTGCACGCCCCTGCAGGCTGTTCCTGGATCTCCCGGCAGACATATTGCCTGCTTGAGCTCCTGCACTGATCTTGCACACCATGCAACCTATAAAGAATCCAGGGGTAAATGTTATTCTTCTGTTATATGATAAAGTTTTAACCCTTTGTAGTTGTGCTTTCAAATGCTTGTCTATTGAATCAATTGCATTTATTAATGCCTGTTAGTAGCTTATTAAAAAAATACATTTTATTTTGCTGCTTTTACTGTATTTGTGTCTCTTCCTGCTTTATTACTTTATTTTACTTTTGCTGCTTGTTCTTAAAGTGTTCAATTGGATTTATTCTGCTGCATTTATTACTGCCTCTTAGTAGCCTGATTAAATTGTAATTGTCACTATAAGTCTCTCAGTTCTGGTTTAAGGCCTCAGGATTCAGGCCAGTTATTTTAAATTAAGAAGGTTTGTGGTCTACACTCTTGCAGGGGGAGAGGGTGGCCTCTGCCCTTCTGAGCTGGGAGTTGTTGGATAAAGGCTTATTGTGCCTGTTGTTTTAAGTGTCTTTGTTCCTATTTAAGCACTTGAGTTCCAAACCAGTTATTTTACATTAGGAAGATTTGTGGTCTAAAGTCTTGTAGCAGGAGAGGATAGACTATACACTTCTAAGCTAGGAATTGTTGATTGAAAACTCATAGTGTCTGTTATCCTGAAAGTGTCTTACTTCTGATTTAAGGACTTGGGCTCCAAACCAGTTATTTTACATTGAGAGGGTTATGGTCTAGATACTCTTGTGGCAGGAGAGTGTGGCATATACCCCTTCTAAGCTGGGAACTGCTGGTGAAGGCTTATTGCGCCTGTTATTCTAAGTGTCTTTATTCTGGATTAAGCACTTGGGTTCCAAACTAGTTATTTTACATTAGAAGGATTTGTGGTTTAAACTCTTGTGGCAGTAGAGGATAGGCTACACCCTTCTAAGCTGGTAATTGCTGGTTGAAGGCATATTGTGCCTGTTTTCTGAAGTGTCTTAGTGCTGTATTATGCACTTGACCTCTAAAACCAGTTGGTTTACATTAGGAAGGTTTGTGGTCTAGACTCTTGTGGCGGGAGAGTGTTGGAATTGCTGGTAAATTGTGCTTTATTTAAAATGTTTTTGCTGTTGTGACTGTGATTTTATGCACTTTGAATTTCTAGTACTTCTGCATTTTATAGAATAGGCAAAATTCAGACTTTCTGAATCTAGACTGTTTAGTACCACTCGAACACTAAAACAAGCTCTTCACTGAGTTACTGAAAGATCTGGGACATCCGTTGCTTCCAAATAACTATAAGTGGCTGTTTTTGCTCTTATATTGCACTTTTAATTTGTATTTGCATTCTGCTGTCTGCTTGAATTGTCTGAATTGTTTTTCTACATTTTACTGTATACTGCACTAGTTCAGCTGTAGCATAGCCCAGTTCCAGGTTTTGATGTTTCTCGATCTATTTTGTAACTTCTGAGCATGAAATTCAAGCCATCTTTGTTGGTGAAGGCCTTTCTGCACCCTTGAGGGAGGAGAGTGCTGTCTGTGTCCCATCTATTTGAGGGTGATTGGACTAGAGCTCATAGAGAGCACTCTTATTGTCTAGTTTGAGTTAAAAAGGTTAATTCTTGTTTTATTTTAAGCCCTGTGTTTGTGCTGCCACATAGAGGTGGTTATCGTTGGTGATTATAGACACACACATTTTCCTTGTTAAATTTTCCCTTAGCACTTTGCTTGTTGTCTTCCAGAGGTTTTTCACAGCCCTGCTCTACTGTCAGGTGGTACACTAAGCCTAGCCTCAGATGTACCAACACATCCTCTCACCCACTAGCCATTCTTAAATGCAACCTCTTTTCCTGACCATATAAATTTACCTAGCACTATAGATGGACAATTTTCCACAGTTTCTCCAGCCAGCTTGGTCAGCATGCACATTCTGAGGCAGCGTAGCAACTGCCTCATGTTCATTGACAATCCTCTACTCTTAGTCCACACAAGCTCAACATGTGAGAGATGCAACTATATTAAGAACCTTTAATTTCTGCTTTATCACACACCAGTTAGTGCATATGACAATGAGTGGGTTGCCAGCATGCACACCTCACCTCTTACTCTACCCAAACCCATATTGTGCATACTTACATAAGCAGAGGTCCTCACCAGAAATATACTTAAACATCATAACCTCCCAAACACAAGCACTCTACACAATACTTCCTCTGCAGCACACAATAAAAATAATAGCTCACACACCAGTGTCTTACCTGCCAAGCCCTTAAAGCAAATCACAAAACCAAACATATTAGTCATAGATGATTCCATCATAAGACACACAGTTGTCCCTCTAACCTGGATGGATAAGGAAAAGGAACTGGTCAGCTGTCTGTCAGGTGCCAGGATACGCCATATCACACATGTACTCAAGTCTCTCAACAACAGGTACTGTTATGACTCCATCATAGTCCATGTTGGTGTGAATGACTTGAGATGTACTTCTCTGGACTATATGAAGGGAGACATGACTGAGCTCTTGGACTGTGTCTCAGGAAGGTATGTCCCTAGCCTTAAGCAGTATCTTACCTTCACCTACGATGATGTCTCACTACAAACAGAAAATGATTGAATACAATTATTGGCTTAGTTTCTAGTATCATTCTAAGGGGATCAAGTATCTGTCAGCCTGGGATGACATGACTGACAGACCTTGAAGCTTTGCCAGAGATGGTCTTCATCTGTCAACCCTCAGATTTTGGCTACTGGCTAAGGCTCTTACCAACTCCATAGTGCCATTTTTAGGTAGTGTCTCAAGGAAATATCTGAGGCAAAAACTCCATCTAAAAACAAACTCAAGGTTACACTGCTAAACACTAGGCAGCACTCACTGGAAACAGTCCTCAAGTTGAAAGAGGCAAACATTTGTGCAGTCACAGAGACCTGGTTCAAGGTTGTGGAGGGCACCCCATACTGGGTTACACCTCCTTTCACATGTTTAGACCACAAACTGAAGGTGTGAAAATTAAGGAGGCAGTGTATCAATATTCATTAAAGATAAATACACCTCCAGATTGATTAAACAGCATTATTCCCTGGAGATACTTCAGGTGCAATTAACTGTTGGTAAGACACCTATTGAAGTCATTGCCAGCTACAAGAGCCCTCTATGAATTAGGACATACACTTTGCCTATTTGGATCTACTTGAGTCTATCAAGATACATCTGAACACTGTGGTTTCGGGTGACATGAACTACCCATCCATTGTCTGGACAAATTATTCATGCTCAAACTCACTTGCCTAAAGGTTTCTCGACTTTATTAACTCCAATGCCCTGGACCAGCTGGTTGACACACCCACAAGGGTGCCAGCATCCTGGATCTGGTGCTTACTAATATGGAGGACCACTGTAGCACCCTGATTGGGAGGTCTTCCCTGGTGAATTCTGACAAAAAATTAGTCTCATTTGAAGTAACTATCATACCTGACCCCCCCCCCCCCCAGCAGCAACTAAACTAAAAAACTTCTCCATAGCAGATTATAACTTCTTTTAGGATGGTATACATAGCTTCACTGCACCTCCCCCTTCCCAAACTATGAATTCAAATTGGCTTCCTCAACTAAAGAAATCCATAAGGTGTTCTTTAGTTACATTTGTAACCTAAAAGGTTACAGATGTAACTAAAAGGGGGTTGGGAGGGTGGCCTTATGGTTAAGGTGTTTGCCTTACAAACACAAGGTGCAGGGTTCAAGTCTCACAAGGGATAATTGGCTAGGCTTAAAATGGCTTGCAAGGGCAGTTAGCTTAGTACTAACCTATGAACCTATAAAAGGAAAGGCCCAGATTTGTGCTGAACTGGTAGTTAACGATACAACATATACTGAGCCTGTGGACATAGCTAACCTGTTGGCTAACAGGTTCTGTGAAAACTTCACTCCTCTATCCCTGCCCCATGTAGCCCATGACATCCCTATCACATGTGCCCTACCTTGTATCTCTAAAGAGCAGGTAGTAAACATCATTTTAAGGCCAAAAACACAACATATATGGGACCTGATAGCATCATAGGCTGTATCCTACATGGGTCTAACAAGAATTAGCAACAACATTGGGTACTGTTTTCAGTCATAGTCTAAGTAACAGCTTTGCCCCACCTGAATGGAAAAATGGACACCATTATTCCTTTGCATATTCAGTGCCAATTTCACCCCCCTCTCACCCCCTAAATGGCCCATCTCAATACCGGAAGATTGCCAAATTCAGTATAATAGCCACACAGGGTACAAAGCGCACTCTCTAAAGCCAAGAATACAGCATCCATGGGACCAGATGACATCCCGGGCTGTGTACTACATGAACTACAATATGAACTGGCACCTCACCTAAGTGTCATGTTTAATCATAGCTATCCCAATCCACAGGGGGATCACCTTGGATCCCGGAAACTCCCGTCCCATCAGTGTGGCAAGCCTTACCTGCAAGGCCATGGCATGGAACTTATAAACAAAGACATTAGCAACCTTCAAATACTGGACCCCACCCAGTTTGGGTTTGTGAAGGGCCAATCTTGTCTCCTGAACCTGATTGACTTCTTTGAATCAGTCTCCAGAGCCATGGGCAAGGGTAAGGTGGTCCACACAGCTGGAATCATAGATAAACTTACTAAGTTGGGCATTAATCCCTATGTCACCCAATGGGTTGCTAAATGGCTTACTGATAGAACCCACAGGCATCTACTTCTCTGAAGTACAGGTCAACACTAAGTAACAAAGTTTGCAGATGACTGCAAACTGGGAGCCATTATTGAATCCCCAAATTATGTGGATAATTAAAAAAAGCCTTACAACAAGAAATGATGCTTGTGCCAGAGCCATGGGCTCAAGCTCAATGCCAAGAAATGTATTGTTATCCCCTTTGGGAAAAAACATGTATCCATGAATTACCATATAGGTGGCAGTACACTAAACACAGAAAGTGTGATAAGAGACTTAGGGACACAGGTGGACAGTGGTCTCACCTTCGATAACCACATCGCCACATCAGTCAGGAAATCCTTTTATGTGGCACACCTCATCATGAAGGGCTTTTCATCCAGAAAAAAGGAGGTCATTGTCCCACTGTACTCATCCCTCATTAGACCCATTATAGAATACAACGCCCCATTTGGTATGTACCTCTCAAGACATCTGCAACAACTGGAAAGGCCTCAGAAATACCTCACTAAAAGAATCACAGGCCTAAAGCAGATGAAAACTCCAGCTATACTCTGTAGGTGATCTCTGCTTAACATACAAGGCCATGTCAAACCCAGAGCTGTTGGACATGCTACACTTAAAGAAATCCCAATCCTCAGCCAGGGATCTAAACCTTGTCAACACAATAAACAAAACATGCTGGAGGGATGGGTTCTGACCCAGAGCTCCCCAGACTCTGGAATAGATTGCCCATACATGTCAAGCAGAGTGCCTCTTTGGACCTCTTCAAGAGGAACCTTACCGATTGGATGGGAGAAAGGAAATTCACCCCAGGGATCACGTCAGTCACCCTGCTAGACACGGGGAAGAAATAGCCAGGAACCTATGAACCTATGAACCTATAAAAGTGGTGCTTCCACTGACGCTGGAAACTATAGGCCTATTAGCTTGACTAACCTTATCTGCAAGGCCATGGAGAGAATCATAATGGACCTTATCAATAAAGATATAGGTAATCGCTAAACACTTGACTCTACTCAGCTTGGATTTGTCAAAGGGAGATCATGCCTGTTAAACACGGTGGACTTCTTTGAGACAATCACCAAGGCCCTAGAAGAGTGGAAATCTGTGCATACAGTCTACTTAGAGTTAGTCAAAGTGTTTGACACTATCCCTCACTCAGGCATCATTGACAAACTCACCTAGCTATTTATCAACCCTTATATCATTAGATGGGTCACTAACTGTCTCATTGATAGAACCCATATAGTCAAAATAGGAGTATCCACCTCCAATAGCTGACCTGTAACCATTGGTGTTCCACAGGGATCAGTCCTAGGACCTATACTGTTTGGAATCTATTTCTCTGAAGTACAAGCAAAACTTAAATGTCTGTGCCTGACAAACTTTGCTGATGACTGCAAACTGGAAGCAGTCATAGTTTCTCCAAATGATGTCAACATCCTACAAGAAAGTCTTACACAAACAAGCGATTGCTGCCAAATTCATGGCCTTAAACTCAATGCAAAAAATGTATTGCCATCCCTTTTGGTAAGGGCAATGTTCTTGTTAACTACCACATCAATAGCAACATCTTAAGCAGGCACTCACTGGTGAAAGACATGGGAACACAGGTTGACAGCAGCATTACCTTTGACCACCATGTCTCCACAGTGGTAAGAAGGGAATTCTATATTGCTAATCTCATAAGTAAGGGCATTGCCTCAAGGAAAAAAGAAATTATAACCTCCATAAACTCTTCCCTCATCAGGCCAGTAATTGAGTACAGCACCCCTTTTGGTGTGTACCTTTCCATGCACCTGCAGCAATTGGAAAAGCCACAAAGGTTCATCACAAGGAAAATTCAAGGTCTTCAGCATCTGTCACATGTGGATCATCTGAAATCACTGTTACTTTATTCTGTTTCATACAGACTACACAGAGGTGATCTCTGTCTTGCATACTAGGCAAATCTCTGACCCTGCTTTATTAGAAATGCTGCATCTCTGTAAGTCAAATGATACATGGGTTACTCACAATAAAGACCTTAATCTGATATGTGACATTAATAGAACCTGCTGGAGGGACAGATTTGTCTCCCAGAGGTTACCAGATTTTTGGAACAGACTCCCACTTCATGTCAACAGAGCACCTCATTAGTCTCTTCAAATGCAATCTAGATGATGGGATGGGTAACTGTAAATTCATCCGGGGATCCATCTGTGTCACTCTTGGACAGGGACAATAGATGCTGATCATGGAAATAAGACTAGAACTTGGTTAGACTTGTAAGGGCCCTAGGGCCATCAGCCTAATAACTTCCTATGATCCTATGATCCTATGCATCAAACAGTAAAAGATTCATATAGTGTCTGACCTTTCAGGATTATGACTATATAAGATAAAACAGTCCACTCCTCATAAATAAAGCAAGAATCTTTAATAAAAAGGTTAAGGACTTTCATCCCTTCTAATCTATTGAGACTTCATCAGAACCAAGGTGAGAGCATTCAGCCAAATTATATAATCAAAAAAAGTCGTATGACAAGAAGCATCATGTGACAGTATTACAATCTTAAGTGAAAAATTCTAAAATAAAAACAAGTTCAAAAATAAACTGATGAGGTCTGCTAAAAGCTGGTAAGTGTATTTAAAAAGTAAAGCAATGAAAAAGCACAAAATCATTTAAAACACAAAAGACAAGTATACTGAAATGAATACTATTATAATTTCTTAGCTCTTAACTTTAAAAAAGGGCCTATATTAGATCAGCGAACGCTTAAAAAAGTGAACGTTGATTGATCGACCTTATGTAAGCGAAAGCTTACAATCTTGAACTGTCAGATCAGCACATACACACAACACAAGCACACCAAACAAACAGAAATCCACACACATACACCTAAAATCTGACACCTAACCCTACACTAAACCATGCACACACCACTAACTATCCACTTACCTTAACCCAAACCCTAACCCTAAGGTCCGTCACTATCACACATTCACCTCACCCGCTCCCTAACCCTAACTCACCTAAACCTGCCCTAACCCTCACATCCACACAATCACACACATACCTAACCCCAGCCCTAACCCTAACTCACCTAACCCACCCTAACACTCACATCCACACAATTGCATACTTACCTGAATCTGACCTGTACTTTCCACCACAGCACTGAAAATACCGAAGCAACAGAAACGGACAACCAGATTCTTTCCCTAGGAAAAAATTTGGGTTTCTGTTGCAATGATATTTTGAACATTCGCTAAAATAAAGTCGATCAATCAGTGTTCACTTGTTTAAGCGTTCGCTGATCTAATATGGACCCTAAAAAAAGTACAAATGAAATGTGATTGTTCAGGCCCAGGGATATGAAGTGTTTAACTTAAATTTCCAAAATAATTCCCAGTTCTCCAAGAAGGTTTCCCAATCACCTCCCCTGTCATTGTGAGAGACTACATCAAGAATACTAAAAAGGAATTTGTTATAAGTAGTACATGACAGTGTGTGCTTATAAAGTGAACATGTAATATTTCTCTTGGAAATGTTGCAGTAATGCTTATAGATGCATTTGTGAAGGCATCTTTCTGTTTTACTAACATTAAAATTATTACCACTGGAGTAGATGGCAATGTAAACTATTCCTTTTGTGGAACAGTTGCATTTTACTAATTTCACTTTTTGGTCCCTACACAAACAAGTTTATCCCTCAAAAATGAAGGGACATTGTTGCAAACTCCCCATTTATATTTTCCTGCTTTTCGAATATACACTTGGTGCTCTCTCAAACAGGTGTATTAAATTATTTCCTGTTTTATAAATGAAGGAAGGTTCATCACCAACAAGACTGTTTTAGGTCGGATCTATTTTAAAGAATTTCCAGTTATTTTATTTTATACTTTTTATTTCATGTGCAATCCCATCAAATTTAATAACCAAACAATTAGTAAGGCAAGTAATTGTGTCTTCAGTGGCCTCTGTCCTGGGTTTACTTGTGCAACCTAGTCCTAAAAGGGGGCAATATTTAGTCCCCCACCCTTTAATTATCTCTAACCTAATAGTGTTGAGCAAATTATGTGTATACCCTCTTTCCAAAAACAGGTTGTTAATCTTATGACATTCTGCCAAAAATAAGCCAAAAGTTGAACATATGCTAGCCGCCATAATCAAATTCCCTTTGAAAACACTTTTTTTTCAAGTGTATGGGTGAGCTTTTAAAATGTAAAGAGGTGTTAAAGAAAGTGTCTTTCCTATAAATGGTAGACTTGGATTCTTTCAACTTCAGATTTTTTTGAAATAGAAACATCTAAAAAATTACATACATGTTTTCCAAAATGGTGGGTAAACTTTAAAAACCTAGTAGTGGTGTTTATAAATTCCATGAAATTAAGTATCTCATCTTCTGCACCCACCCAGAGGAAAAATAATTCAGCTAGGTATCTAAAATAATGTTTCCAACAGGATGAAAAAGTAGAGTCCCAAATATATATTTTCTCCCACATAAACGTTACCAAATTGCCATGAGCATGGTATTTCTTGTCATATTATGTTCCTTGTCACATGATGTTTGCCACATGATTTTTTTTTTGATTATATAAGCTGGCTGAATACTCTTACCTTGGTTCTGTTGAAGTCCCAACAGCTTAGAAGTATTGAAAGTGCTTAACCTTTTCATTAACGATTTTTGCTTACTTTATTTATGTGGCTTGGACTGTTTTATCTTACATGAACATAGTCCTGGAGGGTCAGACATTATGTGAGCCTTTTATGGTTAGATTCCTGTCTTTTCTTCTTTGCTGCATAGACACATGTTCCTTGTTGCTTGTCTATTGAGTTACAGTTTTAAAACAATAGTTTTAAAAGATCTGATTCACTAAAAGTAGATAAGATGTCATTGGGCAAGCTTGTTTTTTTGGATGTTAAACTGTAACCACATCATAGTCTATTAAAAAAAACAGGTTAATGGTTCAAGGGCAAGACAAAACAGCAGTGGTGACAAAGAATGACCTGGAAATATACTCAACTGGATTTTTATCCCTGAAATAATAATTTGCCTTTTATCATGATGTTGTTATAAAGCAGTTTGACACTGTTTCATTGTCTCTGCTATGTATTTGATGAATGTAGGGTGCATCTAACACGTCTTTAAGCATTCCATAATTCATAAAAGTAAAATATTTTTTATGAGGTTTGTGATGATGTGAGGTATGGCCAGCTATGCCAGGAGAAGTAGGGCAGTGGATGTGTAACATATGCCAGCATAGCTATCTGTAGTTTTGTAAAGAATTATATGTCATTTCTATACCAGACTGATTTGTACAAGTGCTTATGCTGAAAATGCATTTGTAAAGCTTTTCTATTACCAACAGGAGGTCCTGATGGACAAAAAAGAAATACAGCTGTATGTCAGACTGTATTGCAACTGTTAAAATCAATATCTTGCAACACAGGACACTGGAAGAGAAGAGGTTAATCTCAGACCAGCTAACTTTGAAAAATAGTCTGAAATTAAATTACCTGGTTTAGGCCATAAAGAATTTATCTTACTTGTAATCCTACTGTATTGCTCTTAGGGGTGAATGAATTGCTATCTTGGAAGGGTGAAGTTTTTGAAATGGTTTTATAGCTTAAGGATGCTATAACATATCTTAGCAAAGCTCTATGTGTGTATATGGTGACACATATATGCAAGATTCTGGCTCAGTTTCTAGTAAAGCGGGTAGTGTGGGAACTAGAAGTCAGGTGGCCAGATGTATATGATGTCATTCTGTAATCCAGCACTGAAATGATGTTTTAGCACTATATGAGACAGAACTCTCAGAGCAGTCTGTTTTTAAAACTTGACAAAGAAGGAACACTCACCTTCATCATATTGCCTTGTGTTAGTAAGTAACCAGGAAATAGTCATTGTTTAGATCAGTCAGGAAAATATAGTGAGATTAGTTAAGTACTGTTTTTCCATATATGTGGGAATCTACCCATCTGTGTTATTTTTAATATTTCCTGTGATTGAAACTCTGGTGTTTATTGTAAATAGATATTTAGCATTTCATGTTATTTTATTATTTTTTATTAAATATATTTAAACTTTTCATTGTGGCTGGTCTTTTAGAAAACATTTAACCTTTGAGAGTACTTATATTTATTTGGTAACACTGTGGCCCCTCCTGAAAGCTGTCATGTTTGATCAACATTACCATTGATATTAGTATTAATTTTACTCAGTATAATTGGGTACACCTGTAAGACCCTTAAAGTAGCTGGCTGGTGGCAGTGAATCTACCTTATAGTCTGGGAAGAGGGGGGCATAGCTGGTAGATCTGTGCCAGCCTTTCCCAGGTGTGTGTGTGTGTGTGTGTGTGTGTGTGTGTGTGTGTGTGTGTGTGTGTGTGTGTGTGTGTCTGTATGTGTGTGTGAAAATCAAATCTTAAAGAGTGTATATGTTAACTACTTAGAACAGGGACAGAGAGTACTGGTTTCTGCAGATAAAAAGGTGGAGACTTATTTGGGGCCTGGAGAGGAAGTCTAGCCCCAGGTCTGAAGTGTGCTCCCTGTGTGTTCTTAAGGGAAATTGTGCTTGGGGCAAAGATCTGCATCTGAAAAGACTGTATCTACTTTTGTTCCAAAGGAATGTCCCTTACCAGTGTCAGTGGTGAGGATTGAGGTTCCTTGATTACCGCCATAGAAGAGGGATGTCACAAGGTTGATCTATCCTATGCTAAGGTTTTGCCCCTTTTTATAACTGTCTTTTATGGCTTTTGCTTAATAACAGTTGATCTTTGTTCCATATGATTTTCTTACCTTCTTGCTCTATTGTCAGGAATGATTTTTTTGTATCTTTAGTGACTACAGGTTCTGCTTGCAACTATTCCAGTACTTTATTTATAGATTGCCAGAAGGGAAATTATTGCTCTATATTTCTCATGATGGCTTGTGGAAACACTCTTAAGGTGGAACATATCCTTTCCTGTTGTTAACCAGGCTGGTGTTTATTGTGATGTGCACATAAATATTTTTACTCTGAGCTGACTCATTGTGCAAATCTGTTAATACCTTAAGCCAGGCATTAGGTACCACATCTCAAACTGTGGCTTCCATTTAGGAGCATTTCTTAATTTTGTCTCAATGTTTCAGACTGTTAGTTCATTCCATTTCATATTCTCTGCATTCCAACTTCTTACTACTTTTAATTCTTCTGTCTATTTCACATATTTGCTATATTCAATAAGGTGTTCATAACACTTTTGCAAAATGTTCATTTTCAGGTGGTGCTACTGTTACTCTTGCCTTGTTTCCCAGTTCTTTACAAAATATTTTAGGGTCATCAGTAAATTGTTTATTTTGTACTTCTCCTTTATATTTGTCTGTATAACTTCTAAGTTTTTTGTCTGCTTGTGCTGATATTTTTAGTTTATTATTGGATGTAGTATAAGTTAAATCCTGGTCCATCTTGGTGTTGTTTGCTGCTTTTGTCACATCTAGCTTTATAAGAATGTTTCTGTTTTCTTCTAGCAGTTACTACAAAGCAGTTGCTACAAAGTATTCTGTTTTTGATGTTTCTATGGTGTCATCCTACTTGTTCTCTTCCTTTCCTTTGTTACTCCCTGTTTTGGTAGTAACAATTTCACTTTTATTACTTTAGCTGCATAGTAGTATATTGCAGTTGTTTCTATTGTATCACACAAATCTCTTTCTTAGTAGTTGTGACTATTGTAGTCACTTGTTTTACCAGTCTTCTAACACTTTGAGTCTGATTCCCTTTCTGCAATCTCTTTCTGTTATCTATCTTAATATGCTTGTCCATTTCTATTAAATCAAGTAGGTCTTTCCTTAGACGATTCTCCTCATGATTGATAGTGTTCTTATTCCAGTTGTTTCCCTTGCTCTGGAATTCTAACTGGACTTTTGTATGAATCTCCTAAAGAAGGTTCCAAAATATCACCCTAGAAGATATCCTCTCCAAATAAATCCTCCTCTATCTGTACCACCATCTGGAGACTCAGTCACATACATTGTGATATTGTCTGTAACACAATTCTCACACTAAATTATTCATATCCATATTCTGAGGATTCTATGCTACCATTTTTTCTAGTCCTGGCATCAGTGCCTATATCAGGAATGGACACTTTTTTTATCTAGAGGGCTGTGTACCCTGTCTTTTTTTTTTAAACCTACAGCACAGTGGCACACTTGATAGCACTGTCACCTCATAGCAAGAGGTTCCCCATTTTGATTCTCAGATGGGGTGCCTTCTGTGTAGAGTCTGCATGTCCTCCTTGTGTTCAGAAGGGTTTCCTCCATGTGCTGTGGTTTCCTCCCATATTCCAAAGACATACAGTAGGTGGATTGAACACTCTAATTTGGTCAAAGGAGTGAGTGCACATGTGAGTGTGTATTGTGGAAGAACTACAGTGGCAGGGCTAGCCACCTGGCTGTGTAACCCATGTGCAAAAAATGGGAAAAAAGGGTTGTGGATCTATGGATGGATTTCTCAATGATATATAAAATACAGTCTATATATCAGTGTCATCTTTGTGAGATTTTGTAAAACAATAGGGTGTACCATGTAGAGATATTCATCAAAGCTCCATTCCCTGACCATTGCCTGTACCACCCCACAATTCAAAAACTCCCTCAAATCACATCTACTAAACACCTGGTTATGTCCATGTATCACTTAACCTTTACTCTCCCATCTCCCCCTTCCTTTTCCAACTTCCAAGCTACTCATTTTAACCCTCTACAGTGTTAAACCCAGCCAATAACTCTGGCTATTAGTTGCTACTTCTCATAGTGGGCAATTGCTCCTCTTTTTATCGCAGTCATTATACACATGCACATTAAATGGAATTCCTGACTGTTTCTCCCGGAAAATGTCTTTTTCCAATTTATTTTATATATTTTAAGTGTTTGTTTGGAAAAATGTCTAACTCCATGTTGTATTATTTAAATGACCTTTGTATAACACTGTATAAATTTGCTTCTCTTGTTGTTTTTTTTTTTTTTTTGTAACAATGTTTTGGAGCTTTTCTCCCCGCGCCTCCACTGTAAATGAACCTGGTCCAGTTGTTATTTCCCGGTTAACAAATGTAAAATAAATAAAATAAAAAAGTATTACTCTCCTTCTCTTGCTGATTCCATCACTTAGTGTAGTCTCGCTCTCTTTTGAGCAGTATCAGTATATGCAGGGTGACCTGAAATAATACCACCCAGTCCTTCACCAGCAGTGGGAAGAAGAGGTTATGGACAGAAAGGCATAATATTACAGTAAGCTGTCTGCTTTTGCAGTGTTACTGTATAGTATGCCTAATTCCTATAGCTGTAATTGCCCTCTGCTGTCAGGGTTTAATGTGCTCATTAGTGCTTGTGTTATATTCTCCAGCAACTCATGAGATAAAGGAAAACAGGATAGCTTGCCAAAAGATGTGAACCAGATTCTCCAAGTGTCAGGGTAACTGTCCTGTATTACTGGCATAACTCTATTACTGCAGTAAAACTGAGTACCACAGCACTGAGCAAGTGCATTGTATTTCCTTCTTAAAATATATTCATTGCATAGTTCATCATTTGTATTGTAGAATTATTTTCTTCCAGTTACTATGCTACTGTATCAAACTGTACCACTCATTCCTGAAGTGGTGTACTTGTGTTATAATTTGTTTTATATACACTGTTTCATTGCTAATGTAATATGTGGTTTTGGTGTTTTTCTTCTCCATTTTGGGTCTTGTTGTAATAAACTGCACCACATATCACTGACCATTTGTGTTTATGTCTTGTTTGTTTCCCTAATTTTCCATTACTTTTTTATTATGTTTTGTTGTCTTATTTTTCTCTGTTTATTTTTTCTGCAAATTGGCTGTGAAGCAAGCAGAGGTGAGGCAGTGACCATCATGATTTGCACTGACCAATGAACCAATCTGTGTGCAGCCAGCAGTCTGCAGGCCTTCCTCTCTGCAAATGGTGAAGCTCATCTTGAGGAAAGTGACCTGTAGAGTTCATTGGTGACCTTTATTTCTGCTTCTCGGTTGAGGAGGATAGACTTCTCACCATCCAGTGGCATGAAGGGGCTCTCCTTGGATTCCTGGTATGAAATTTGCTGAGTGCTGGTGGCCTTTATTTCTGCTTCTCTGTTGAGGAGGATAGACTCCTCATCATCAAGTGGCATGAAGGGGCTCTCCTTGGATTCCTGGTATGAAATTTGCTGAATGCTGGTGGCCTTTATTTCTGCTTCTCTGGTGAGGAAGATAGACTCCTCATCTAGTGGCATGAAGGGGCTCTCCTTGGATTCCTGGTATGAAATTTGATGAGTGCTGAGCACCACGATGGCCTGGCAGCTTGATGCCTACCCTGACACTCTGCATCACCTCCTCATGTGGCTACTAGAGTTGCATATCTGACTGGCCCAAACTCAGACCACCAAATGTGGGGCCCTTCCATGATATCAACCATAGAGGTGATAGAGATGGATAAATTACAGACAGACAATACAACTAAGCCAAAGGCTGTGGCAGTGTTGTAGGATGCTCTATAAAAATTTAGTGTATTAGATGTATGAAGATGTCTGCATTCATTGGACAGGAACTTTACTTTTCCAAAAAATTCTCCTAAGATTTGGAATAGAATAGACTACTGGTATGTCTCCTAGAACTTAGTGAGGCAGAGAAGACAGTTCCAGAATAGTGTACAGAGTTAGAAAAAAAAACTTCCTTAGAAAGCTTTCATAGCTGAGGTACTAGAAGGTGTGTTAACAAAAAGGAATTGACAGGCTATTGTTGTTTTATTTAAGAGTTTTTTTGCTGTATGGTCACTTTTTAGTACAGTTAGAAAGCAGTTGCAAGAGCTTGAAAACAAGTATAAAAACAGGAGGGAGAGAGAGAGAGACGAGAGACAGAAAGATAATCTTATGCCTCTGGAAATCAACTAGGTAAAACATAATGATCCAGGACATTGCCATATAGGAGAAGTGGGATAGATATACTCCTTGTTTGGGGATGGGGTCAAGAGGTATCAATTCACAGAAGCTTCTAAAAAAGAGATGTAAGGAAAATAAGGATGAAGTTTCTATAGCTACCCTGAGAAATACTGACTGAGAAATGCTGAATAAACCTGAACAAATCAATGAGATGTTAACAGCAAAATGTAAGAAAGCTGTAAAATGTCCAGTGTCTCAAATAATGGAAAGAGCAGAGGTGTTTCTTAGTTAATCTCAACGTATGCATATATTTCCTAGAGGATGCATTGATCTAGAATCCAATTTTACATTTGCTTCATATAGGGCAATAGGTGGGATGCGTTTGAGGAAAGACCCTAGAATAGGTGGCTTCACATCAGATTTTTATGAGAAAAACAAATTAATATTGTTAAACTAACATAAAAGGCACAGTAGCAATGCAGGCAGTAGACACAGCACTAACCAAAATGCAGGAAACAAAGCTGAAAGAACCGCTGCTTCATGAACTTTTAAAATTCAGATTTATTGTGATACAAACAGGAGACGTGGTAAGCGCTTTCACCTGGATAGGCTTCTTCAGACCAAAAGAACCCCCCCACTCTTGTACACCCTTATATGGCAAAAAAGGCACAAAAACAGATAAACCATTAAAGGCACAGTGCAACTATCATAGTACACAACATAAATAAAGTGCTTACTCTAAAAATACATTAACCATAGTAAAGTAAAAACGCCTATACCACTCATAAAACATGAATAGAAATGCATAAAAACAAAAAACTGCATAAATTCATACTAATTGCACAACACTAACAATAAATCCTCTCATAAAAATGCTCTCATAAAAATGCTCTCATAATATATGTAAAAAGCACAGTCATACATATCACTTCAATCTCCTGGACTTCAGGAAAGGTCTCAATGGTACTTTCTCATTCATTCCAGGAACTGGATATATATATATATATATATATATATATATATATATATATATATATATATATATATGAAGATGAAATGGTTATACATTCTGAGGCATGAGTACCCTATTTTAAGCAATATAAAGTACTGCTAAACACATTTTACCAGTACTGAGTATATTTAAATCCAATTGCTCGTAGCTGCACACCACATTAACTGGCGCAATGCCTTTGTGCATAGCTGTGGACTGCTCTAACCAATGCAATCACAATGTATTTGCACGTAGCTGTGCACCGCGCTAACCACTGCAATGTCGGGCAACGTCGAGCAATGTCGAGCAAAGTTAGGCAAAGTCGGACAAAGTTGAGCAAAGTCGGTTAAACACGGCCACACCTCCTTTACTGTACCTTAACCAGTCAGGTCTGCCCAGTAGGAAAATAAAAAGCAGTAATAGGGCTCGAACTCAGGATACTGAGCATTATAGTCACAGTACTTAACCACTAAGCCATGACAGCATTTCATAAACATGCACTTTCAACAGACACAGCTCTATCAAAGGAATTTTAAACATTGAAAACGTAAAACAATCCAAACGGATAAGGCAGACTGGTAAAAATTGAAAAAATAAAAACAGCCACCAGAGGATGAACGAACGTCTCTTCTTTTTAATACGCCACCAAAAACAAACATTTTTGGTGGCGTATTAAAAAGAAGAGACTTTTGTTCATCCTCTAGTGGCTATTTTTTATTTTTTCAATTTTTACAAATTTTAAACATTGCCAACATCAGCTAAGCAGGTATGCCTACAGCTGAGTTTTTTCAAAACTGGCCAATCACAAATAAGTGCAGGAAATGAGGTATATTTAAGGTCCACAGGTGGGAATACTTACTATAACTGGTTGTAGCTTCCTTCTGCAGTCAGCATAGCCGGTGTTGGAGAAGGCACTCGATTTAGAGCGCAACGCTGGGGCACTGAGGAGTCCAAAGTAATAGTTTGGCTCCTTGTTCACAATCATGAGGAAAGACTCCTACAGGGCCAGTACCAGGGTACCCGA
The DNA here is from genome assembly GCF_019279795.1 of Protopterus annectens. Classification (NCBI taxonomy): domain Eukaryota; kingdom Metazoa; phylum Chordata; order Ceratodontiformes; family Protopteridae; genus Protopterus; species Protopterus annectens. The sequence goes on from NC_056744.1 coordinate 696,069,540, forward strand.
TATAAAACGGAGGCCTGGAACAGTCTTGCTCGTAATCTCACCAGTGCCACTGGTGTTCCTCTGACTGGAGAGCAGGTCAGGCACCATTATTCTGACCTGAAGCGATGTAGGGAGGATCAATTTGATCAGTGGATCCAGGAATCCCATGTGATGCCTAATGCCCCAGTACTGAATAAGTAGCAATTGTATTAAGTAGTTAAGAATTGCTATGCTTGTCTACACTATGGATAGATATGTCTCAATATCACTGCATTTACTTCACAGCTGCAGGTGTCCAGGCTATGAATCAGCAAGCCCATGAAGATAGGCTGCAAAGGCTGTGTCATCAGGCAGGTTAGTAATTATTCTGCATGTACTGTTATATAAAATAAATGAGAGAGCTTTCAAAAAGTGTTTTAACCCAATAAATAAAGGTATAATAATCCTTTAATAAATGTATAATTCCTGGAGTGCATCTGTGTGATTTTCTTTGACATGTTGTTGTACTGTTGCATTCTACAAATAGTAGTGTTGTATTAAGCAGTGTCATCCCACATTTGCGTAGGCCCATATATCATGGATGAAGGGAGTGCCAGTAGCTTTTATGCATATTTACAGCCCTCAACTGTTGGTTCATGCCCAGCATGTACAGGTTAATCTAGCACATGAGTAGCTTGGTACTGTGTTCCCCAGAAATGTCAGTGTGCTGCCAGAAATGTAGGGAGCTGTTAACATATAACTGATACTTTCACCTGAACATATCTAGATAATTATATGAAGGTAGAGCTGTCAGTGTACCATCTTAGCAGTAGTGTGTGTGAGCAACTCTCAAAATATGTAGCAATAACATCTGCATCTTGGACAGTTTGTATGTAAGATACAGCTCATGTATATAATGATCTAGCAAAATCCAATTGCACAATATAAGGACATTGGGTAGTGTAATAATACATGTAAGGGACATATAACTGCAGTTAATAGGAATGTAGTGAAAACTAGAAGGATATATAAGTTGTTAATTGAGCTATCTTTTTCCACCATACTGTATGTGCATAAAAAATGCAATTCCACACCTCAATTGGTACGTCTAATCTCAAAACATTTGTTGGGACATATGTCCTATTGGTATATAAATACTTGCATTTATTTCTATGCATGTGCCCTGTTAAAATACCACAATATTTGTGGTCAGTTGCCATCAATTCAAAATGCATGCTGTTGTAATGTCCACTATTGTTCAATACATGCATGTGTTATGCTTGCTTTTCAACTGTTGAAAATCTGGTGTGTTGGGTTAATGGGAATACATCTGCATGCTGTTATAACTAATTGGGAATGCTGTTGACTGTTACTAACCCATATCTTTATTAAACTCTCCAAAACATAGTTTGTATGGGAAGGCCAGTCCCAGCAGACCCACCTATCCCACCTCAGCTGGCCATGGCACCTGGCACCAGCAGATCCAGTGCCCAGCCTGGGTCCTCCTCCTCCATTGGCCCTGTGCCACCTTTGGGTGGAAGCATTGTAGGGGATGGGGCTCAGCACCCCCGTGCAAGTGTGGGCTGAGGAGGGCCACATATCACCCTTCAAACGGTCCGGGCTGTGGTGCGTAGAGAGATTGAATGTTCTGTTGCAGAATCTCTATGCCAGCTTGAGGCTCGAGTGGCGCAACTCCTGTGTCAGCCTGCCCCTCCTACACAGCCCCCAGCACAGCCACCCTCAGGCCGTGAAGGTGCAGTGGTGACTGCCCATGGGTGGGGACCTCAGTCCCACTGTTTCCATTTGGGGGCTCATGGGCTTGTGATTTCCAAACATCCCTCCCCGTCAAAGGTATTCACCCACCACATGTGTCATATACCGTCCCTGTATGCATCCTGTTTGTCTTGTCTGTTTACCTCCCCAACTTACCTCCCAAAATATATCTACTTCCCCTACCCCACATTCAAACTCTCACCTATAAAAAAAAGGGCAATCTGCATTATGCCCCATACATAGCTGCCCACTTTGCACACATGTCCACTGGACACATGAAATGTTATTTAATTGGCATGACAACATACTTTGTTGTCCTCCCCCCTCTCTCAGGTGTTGAAGGTTTCATATCTACCTCCAAATTTATTGCATATCCACAGCTGTTGCTGTTGAAGAAATGGGCAGCTATGGACCTTCCCTACACTCATCCTGCACATCCCGAGCTATTTTCCCTACTGTCTTTCCCTCTTTGTGCCCCTTTTTCACCACTTTCCTATTTCCCCATTTTTCTTTTCTTTCAAAGAATTTAGCACGGGGGTGAGCGGGAGTAAGCACTATTAAGCAGTAGTTAGCGGGTTTGTGCGAGTTTACGCTTGTTTGCGCTTTGCTAAGCAATGCGCAGCAATGCACAAACCCACGCAAACCCGCTTACAACTGATTAAAAGTGTCTTAGTTACTCTGTATGTTAGGGCCCTTGTTCTGCTCAGGAGCAAAATAAAACACCTCTGTCAGTCTTGAACCCCAGACCTTGTACACACTACACAACATGAAGTACCACTAAGCCACGGTAGATATACATCAAGTTGGTGCTTAAATAAATATATCATGCATCAGAATGAGTGAATGTAAAGGAAAAATAGGAATACCATACCACACAACTTGTTCTGTGGATGTTGACCAACAGTTGTTGTGGGATTGCATTACATGACTGTGATAAGAGAAGCAGCCATGCTAGCAGGAAATAATGTTACACCATCACTTTACAACCCCACACAGTATCAGAGCAGGACAAACACTGGCATATCTGTTTAGGGCAGAGGCCATACCTCCCAAGTGTCCCTAATTTTCAGGGATGTCCCTGATTTTGAAACAAATTTTAGCTCTGTCCCTCTGAATCCCTCCAAAAACTACTGACTTTGGCCAGAAAGGTGATGAATTACACTTAATGAATAATGACAATAATTAAGAGTTAGACACTTCTTTTACTTCAGAAAAAGGTGTATTAATTCATATGCTCTGATTTTCTCAATGTCTCAACTTAATGGCGCTAATATTTTAAAGGTGTCTCTGACTGTCCCTGACTTTTTCTTTACTTTTCCCTGAGTCTGTTCAAATATGTACCTGAGTGGTTGATAGGTCTGGCAGAGGTAGAAACACAGAGACATATCAGCCTTTCTGCTGTTACACACTGTGCAAATAGCTTTGGAAGGAGTTTCGGAAGCATACCCTTATGTAGGAATACAACACTGAAATACAAATGGATGTAGCCATGTACTGGTAGCAACCAACTGTAAGAATGCCATTGCTCTATTGCTGAAAAGACCTGTGTGGTGCACAGACAAAAAATAACAGGCTATTCTCTGGCTATCATGTGGATATGTCCACAGTTGGGAGTTACACAGACAGACTACTTGCCTTGATAAACTAACATGTACACAGCAACCCTGTAAGTCCAGCAAGATAAAATCCACACAATACTACTTACTTGTACATCTGCAACCCTACCCAAATGTAGAATATACATGTGTGTGTGCAGGGTCTACCAAGGATGTAGGTAAGCATACTCACAGTCCTGAAATGTGTCCAGTTTTTCTGAGCGGCTTGTGCTAATGTCAACACTAAAAAAGCACAAACTGTTTAGAACTGAGTAAATTAATATTCACAGTATAGCAGTTCGCAAACAATTCTTGTACCAAAGGAATACATCTCAATAACTAACTTTGTATGGCAGTTAATTGTAACAGTTGAAAAGAAAGTACATTTTCCCATGTATCTTGGGGTAGCATTTTGAGGGGTGAATACATTTCTACACTGACAAGTGAGTACTGGAAGCAGCAACATTAGGTCTGAGTACAAAATGTAAATCTCTGGCTACACTCCTGGCTTCTGATATAAGAACTATACCAGTCTTCTATCTTAAACAATGATGTCCACAGCAAACAAGGATTATCTCCATCTTGGAAAAGCCGAAAGGGCCACGCCTACATGAGTTAGCAATTTATAGTACTGGGTTGCTAAGACAGTGATTACTGCAATTACTACACAGCAGGCTGCATGCAATTAGCAAATGGTGGCCACTAATTGGTTCAGAGAATATCACATGCTCGTGCAAATTCATACAAAAGCAGGCTGCAATCTCTGCTAACAAACTCAATCACTCTATTGCACAGACTGACAGAGAGAGAGAGAGAGAGAGAGAGAAAAGGAAAAATAAATATTGTCAAATCATACAAAGGAAAGATATGTGACACATATGTATTCACTGGCATGTAGTAGATGTTATTGAAGAATAGTCTACATAATGTGAACCATTCATATGTGGTAGCAGTACTTCTTTATGCACAGATGTTCTGCTTAACTACTGCTATGGACAATACTGTGTGTACCTGTTTGCAGTGGGACATACCTGTGAAATGTGTAGCTCAACATTAAATGTCAAAGATCTGATCCATGTTATCTGTGTTCTGTACAGTAGTGTGGCCAATGGCTGTTGGGGGGATTAGTGCTGACATTATATAAACATAGGTGTGACAGAACAACACATGAATGATAGTCATATTAAAGTGTAGCTTAGCATTGGCAACTGCTGTAGCAGTCTAGTATGCTTATCTAGCATCTGTAGCCATATATACCCCCCTAATGTTAGTGTGTGTTCATATGTGACACCTGTTTGTGTTGCAGCAAGGCCCAGTAGTTCAGCTAAGAGGTCCAGGGACTTACAACAGTGTGGACCTTGTGTGTGTATGCCACACACATACGGAGAAATATATATGTGTCATATATATCCACATCTGTATATGTGCATAGAGCAGGGGACATATTGCAACTGTTTGTGAAGGGTGGAGATATATATGTTGGTGAAGGTTAGTATGCGCATATGTGTATGTAGGTTTTAGTGTGTGACAAACAAAACAGCATACAGTGCTGGTATATGACATGTGGTGGTTAAACACTGTGGGTGGTTTGTTCAGTTTGCAATGTTGAAGCCAGTAAGGCCTGCTAAAGCTACCTGGGCTGTGAACACCTTCAATGCATTTATCCCAAGACTGTGCGATTTTATTACATTACTGTACACCTTACATCCTTTATATAATTGATATTCTCACTATGAAAGGTGAAATGTATATGTGCCTACATATATATGTATATATATATATATATATATATATATATATATATATATATATATATATATATATAGTTATATATGCTCATACAAACCTACATCTACTTGTTGCAATAGATTCTCTGTACTGTTGACTGACTGTGATGGTCAATATGTTTGTGAATACGTCAAAGATATGTATCTGTGGGACAGCATAGTGGGAAACTGTTTATGTCATGGTATTATGGGTCCTTGCTTTGATCCTAGTAAAAGCTGTGTATTCGCTTACTAGGCAGAACAAGTGCTATTGCATACAGTGTGATTAAGTTCCTTGGTTTTAACTAGGGTGTGTCATTGGAGGCTAAAGCACTACATCTATGATTATTGATTGGTACTGATGTTGAATCCAAATCCTGTGTGTACTGTAGTACTAAAAGAAGCTCTGGGCCTGTAGAGCAAAGTATGGTGTATGTCCACTTTGCTTGCATCCACTGATTTGTGTGGTCCATGTATTCATCACAGATTACATTTCACAAGATTAAGGTTGTGTAAGTACTGACACACACAGTACTGTATAGTACATACTGAAAGCTTATCTGGGTTGTCATACCTTTGTGTCCTGTAATTATGTCTGATGTGTGTGGGTATGTCTGTAACATGTCCTTTGACATATGTGAGGTAAAACATATAACTGCATATCTAGCAACATTCATAGTGTACTACAGCAGTATGTGACCTATATTCCCAATTGTGCACACATTTTGGCCACGGGTTTGCCATTAACAAGTTGTGTGGTATAATAGTAATACATTTACTGGACTTTACACTGATTGTGGTGGATGATATATTTCTTTACACATCAGCTTGATGTATATATGCTGTGGCTAGGTGGTGCATTATGTTGCATACAGTGTGCCAGGTGCTCTTAAATAGTTTATATAGTGATTTTATTTTGTTGCTGTGCAGAACATGCTTCATTAGATAGAGAGTGAGCAAGGCACTTTCAAGCAGTTGTGGGGTGAGCAGTGATAAGTGTCAGTTACAGTGTTTCACTCTCGGTTAGCTAATAGGTTGCTATATATGGCAGTTCAGTGATATCTGTACTGCATAATGTTAAATGTGCCATATGACTTGCTCAGACATATTTTTGTATTTATGTCTTCCAGGGATCATGGCCCATCGCAGGAACCCCAGTTACAGTAGTGCTGAAGATGATATAATTACTAGCAGTATGATTCAGCACTACCATCTCATGTTCTCACAAACCAGCCAGGACCAGCAGGAGTATACTGTAATGTGGCAAGATGTCCGCAGGGTAAATGAGGTAGGCCTGCATAACCGGACATATGAGCAGGTACGCCACCACTGCAGTGATCTTTTCAGACATGTCCATCAGTGTGCTGCTGATGTGCGTAGACAACAGCTTGCAACAGGAGGTGGTGTTAATATCCACCCCCCCTCACCAGAGTGGAGGAGCTGCTCCTGAGCCTGGTGGCACCTGCCCAACAACAACAGCAGCAGACATACTCCATGATGGAGGTTGGAGCCACCCAGCAAGCACACATGGAGCATGCAGGTAACATGGCATATCTGTAGACTACTGTTATCTGTATTGGTAGATCATGCATATGTGAGATGTGGAATGTGTCGTTCAAAGATGTGGAGCCTGTTGTTGTGCAATACTGATCAATTGGAACATAATCTGTAGCCCTGTGAATGTAAACTGTTGTTGTACTGTAAGATTGCAAACACACAGTAGCAATGCCACAGTTGTGGCCACTGACAAACTGTCTCATCTCTATGTAGGTCCCTCTGGGGTGACATCAAGGCAGCAGACAGATGCTGGTGAGTGTGTTCTACTTTTATTATTGTAAATAAAACGTGCATGTCATAGTTAAGGTGTAGGCCATGTACACATGTAACACACCTACCCATAATGCATGCTGTGCATGTTTGGTGTAAGAGCACGCACATCTCACTAATGTGATTAGCTGCCTCTAACACATGCAATACCCAGACCATCTCAAACAAATGTGGCTAGACTGTAGTGACCATTGGATAGGCACAGTTGATACTCAACATGCACATAACATACACATCTATGTCATACACAGAGCATTTTAACATGCTACACATAAAGGATTCCAAAACCCTCTGTAAAGACACACTGCAGTATCCAAAATCTCATCCATACATTACACATAATATACCTGAGGGGTAGAGGCCTATCATGGGGCATTTAAACACTCTGCAACACACTACACATTCATGTCAGGGAATGCTCCTTATTGGCCTCCTTACAAACTCACGTAACAACTGGTTGTGAAATGGTGAATGTAGCCAAGGTAGTACAGTTCCAACACAGCATGATTAGTGCTGGTTTGGGAAACATTTGTAGCCTTGAGTGACCACATGATGCTTCATGATGACGGCCTATGGTACCATACCCATCCAGTTATTGTAACCACAGTACTACACATACCTTTCATTTCTATACACCTTAATGTTGCATGTGTGCACACATATGCAACTCTAAACAATATGCATACCAATCACCATTTGCGCAACTGACACATATATGTCTTGTGATGCTATTGAGTGGCTAGGTCATATGACACACATTGGGTATGTGTAGTGTTTAAATATGCAGTTGTGTTTTAGCATGCCATGTCATGGATGAGACTGGCATGTCCACAATATGATCTACACTCACCATAAGTACCGTACATTGGGTATGTGGCCGAATGGTATTCCATCAATTATCCATGCACCACTGATGATGTTGTGTGAATACTCATCATGCATGTGTTAAAAATGTGTCCACAATTATTTGCTAAAGACACAGAGGCTGTAATCAGCATTGGATACCTATCTGACACACAGATACACATCCAGCAATGGTATGTACACCTGTGAGTTTTGGTGCATGGTACATTACATTGTTATGAATATCTATGTTGTGTCCATGTATGCATTGTATTCCAGGGGGAGGCCCATCACCTAATAAAATACATGCATCAAAGTCATGTATACTGTTAGCAATAAGGACTGTCTACACTTGCACTGCATGCTGTTGAGCAACACATGTCCTGCATGCTGACATGTGTGATATGACTGTTTTGCTTGTGATACTGTGCCCCACCATCACCTGCTATTGTGTATGTTCTGAGATTGCTGGTGTTGTGTGTGTCTGCTTTAGGGAGGAGTGTATTTTTGTGTGTGTGCATGTGTGCATGTGTGCATGTGTGCATGTGTGCATGTGTGCATGTGTGCATGTGTGCATGTGTGCATGTGTGCATGTGCGCATGTGGTCTGAAGTCATGTTCATGTCTTAAAGTGTTTCCTGTTTTCCTCTCACAGGTGCCGAGGTGGGGCTGGTTCAGTACAGCAGGGAACCTGATGTCACTGAGACAGACAGTGATGATGAGGATAGGTGTGTTGAGGCACAGGCAGGTTTGTCAGGGTCTGTTGGTGGGCCACCAATTGACAGTACACAAGTCTCCACCCCATCCATGCACACAGTCATACAGCCTGTACATCCATCATCACTATTGCCCTTAGCTGAGAGACAGTGTATGGTTGGCACTGGCCAGGACAGTGTGGTATCTATGGCACATGTTTCAGGACACAGCAGCCATAGCCAGATGTCTGGAACGGTACTACACAGGCAGATGCCCAGGGGTTCTCGTCAGAGCACTCCTGGTCATCATGCCCCTGGCAGACATGCCACACCTCTTTCTACCACACTCTTGTTCCAGGCTGTCATGGAGGCACAGACACGAATGGAGCGGTACACCAGACATGAATTAAGGGCACAGAGGGCTCATAACACCTCTGTAAATGACAGTATCTGTGACCTAGTAGGTGCCATACATAACTACAATGAGGTCATTGATAGACGTTGGGGTGAGACATTGGATGTCCTCCACAATGTCATGTCCATGTGTCAGGACAGTGTGGGACGGTTGAGTCATCGACGTGGATGTATGCCAGCAACATCAGCAGCTGGAGATTTCCGTGGATGTCCAGCAAGTTATAGCTGCTCCCGTAGTGCCAGTACCAGCCCCAGCAATGTTGAGGGGGCTGTCTATAGACTGTCCTAGCAGACCATGTGCACGTGGCTCTGGCCAGTCCCAGCAGGTACCTGGATCCAGTGGACATATGTCAACCTCTTTGGATAGTTCCCAATCTGGATTAGTACCTGATACTGTCTGTAGCACCCCTGCCAGGCACAGGTTCTGTATCTGTGGCCAGAGATGGTGATCTGTGAAGCCTGCCAGGTACAGTCTGTAGCTGCCTCACAAATCACTGTATATGGCAGCCACATGGTGGAACTATGTGCATGCAGACACACACACATAAACCAGAAACCTAGGGCAAACACATACCTGCAGACATTACATCAACATTTGCCCATAACAGTACTCATGGCCCTCACACACACATGTCAATTGTATGGCTCATTGTAGGCCTCTGGCAAACCAACAACACACCCTGTGCATATGATGAAACTTGTGCCACCTCCTGCCATTTGCAACGTTGATGCAGGAACAGGCTAACATGGTGCTGATGCACAGGGTGACTTTAATAAAGTATAGCAATGGTTGGATGTGTAGCATGTTGTCAGCAGTAAAGTGTAATGATATCATTGAAGGTGTAGCTGAGCAGGCTTGATGCATTAAAGCTGTAATTAGCAATGTTGTATTGTTTTCACCAGTGTTTATTCCAATTGTGTTTTGTTTGCCCATGTGCCACTTGGCTGATGTGTGTAGTTGTGTCAGCATGTATTATACAGTGGACAGTAATTGTGGGGTGTGTGCAACACAGGTTTGCAGTTGTCCATTGGTGAACATGGTGGAGGTACACTGTCTGCATGTACATGCATATTGGACACATGGGCAGGGTGACATGCCCTGTATTGGCCAGTGTTAACACTCCATAGTTTATATTGATGGCCAGTATGCATTGTACTACGCACATTTTGGAACTTGAGTACGCATGTGTGTGTATGACATGGGTTGACACTGTGCTGTGGGTGATGCTGTTGTTGCTATCTGTCATTGGTTTGCATTACTAAGGTTAACACTGTCCCAGCTGCATAATCCTTTAGTAATGCACCCTGTTCACCGACAGGGTTGCATGGACTGTGCTATCACAAACACAATAAATTCTCACTTATACAGCAAAAGTGCATTAGTCTCATGTACCCCTGCCATAAACTAAATATATAATAGAAGGTGTGAAGTTGTACCAAAAAAGAGTTACATACCAAGAAGGGATAACCTCTCTGGTCAGTATCATTGGGAAAATACAATCCCTCAATAAACATACAAGGCAAGCTTCAAAATACAAAATGGCAAGGATTCCAAAGACAACACTAAAGCTTTCTTTAGTGTTGTTTATAATCTACAGGGGAAATCTCAGATCGGGTCACAGTTAATGTAAATGGTCACAAAGTGCACTTATCTGACTGACATTACCAATTCCTTGTCAGACAGTTTGAATGTGGATATCACCACCCTGTCATTACACAAGCGCCACATTTCCAGACCTGAAGAATGTAAAACCTGATGATTCACAGACACTCTAGTTAAAACATTTCTTTACCAAAGTCCAAACCACAGTGGCAATGGTACTGGACAGTGTCCCTGGCTGTGTCATACACAAGCTGACATATGAAGTCACCACTCACCTAAACACTCTGTTCAGATGCAGCCTCTATACAGGTTACATACTTGTGGAATGATGCATGGTAATGGTGTTCACAGTCCACAAGGGTTGAGCTACAACGTCTTCTTCTTCTTCTTCTTCTTCTCCTTTCAGATGCTCCCATTAGGGGTCGCCACAGTAGATCATCTGTTTCCATTTCTTCCTGCCCTCTGCATCTTGCACTGTCACACCATCCACCTGCATGTCCTCTCTCAACACAGCCATAAACCTCATCTTAGGCATTCCTCTTTTCCTGTTACCTGGTGGCTTCATTCTTAGCATCTATTTCACAATATACTCTGCATCCCTCCTCAGCACATGTACAAACCAACTTAATCCTGCCTTTCTGGATTGATCTACTAACCTAAAAACCTGGCCTGACCCTCTAATATACTTATTCTTAAACCTGGCCACCCTCCTCACACTCAGTGCAAATGTTAACATAAATTGATTAAGGGTAGAACTAAAACAGATCCTGGAAACTCTCACCCTAAAAGCCAGACAAATGTTATCTGGAAGGCTATGGAGCACAGCATTATGGAACTCATTAATAGAGACATTATGAACCTGCAAACACTGCACCATACTCCCTTAGGTTCTCTAAAGGCCAGATCATGGCTCCTACACCTAGTAGACTTCAAGCCAGTTAACAAGGCTATATGTGAGGGAGGGGAGGTCAACACAGCCAAGCTATAGCTCACCAGCAATTCATACCCATCCCACATTCTGGTATTATACATAACCTCAACAGACTGACCATAAACAATTGTTAGATGATGGCTTGACAACTGACGCACAGATGTAGGACACACAGTAACATTTGCAGCCTCCATGTACTATTCTATGCCAATGACAAGTGGTATTCACCTGCACTCAGTCCGGGAACACTCATGTTTGGGATATAGTTTTCTTAGGTACAAGCAAACACAGTGTGATATGTCTGCCCATGTCTGATGAAAATGCATACTGTGGGCTATACTTTATTCTCCAGATGACACACACATCCTCCAAAAGGGTATCATAGAGACAGATACCTGGTGTCAAACTCATGCTGTAAAGCTATAAGCCAAAGGAAGCATAGTTATTCACTTTTAGAAAACAAAGTATCCCCAGAGTACCACATTGGTAGTAGCCCCCAAAATGTGGAACAGGTACTAATGTATACATAGAGCCATGTGTTTAGTCATCTCTCCTTTGATAATCACATTACCAAAGGGTTTTGGAAATCCCTCTGTGGAGCACATAAGCAATAGAGGGTTTGCATGCAGCTCCACAGAGGTTGTTGCACACCTATAATGATTAGTCATCTTTGCCAGACTTTGCTTGCTTTGGAACATGTTTTAAATATACCTCAAGAATAAACCCTCACTCACACTCTTCAATAGAAACCGTGATGAGTGGATGTGAATCAGAAGACATAGCCCAGAGATTACTGCAGTGGCTAAGCTTGTCACAAGCATACAGAAGTGACCTAAGGTCTGAAAAACACTAGCACGCTCTGGGAAAGATAACAGATATGTTCATGGAGAAAGCAGAGTACCCACCTATGAAATAATTGAGGTCACATGTATGTATATGGATTTGCCCCACAGCTACCTTACATGTGTAATGCACATACAGTTATCATTGTGATATGCCACGCACTAGAAAAAATCAAAACCCACTCCACATTGACCAACGGTGTCACACACAATGCGCTATACACATTACTGGGATTTCACCTTTCCACAGGTATATTTGTAGGATGGTGACATTATCAGACTTGTCAAAGATGAGTATACCACTTTTAAGGGGTGTGAGTATTCTCCAAAAAGGTTGTTCCTCCCCAGGGAGACAAACACACACAGCTGGCAAGTGCAGGATTCAATTCCCTACCTAACTACATTATGATAATACAGCACTACGCATTTACACGACACGCTAAACACATTATTGGGATTTCTTCTTTCCACAGATATATTTGTAGGATGGTGACATCATCAGACTTGACAAAGATGAGTATACCACTTTTAAGGGGTGTGAGTAGTCTCCAAAAAGGTCACTCCTCTCCAGGGAGAGATACACACAGTTAGCAAGTGCAGGATTTAAACCCCCACCTAACTACATTATAATACTACAGCAACATGCATTTACAAGACACGCTATCCATGTTACTGGGATTTTACCTTTCCACAGGTATATTTGTAGGATGGTGACATCATCAGATTTGACAAAGATGAGTATACCACTTTTAAGGGGTGTGAATAATCTCCAAAAGGTCGTCTTTCCCCAGGGAAACACACACAAAAAGTTGGCAAATGCAGGATTTAAACCCCTACCTAACATTATGATAATACAGCAGTATGCATTTACACGATGTGCTATACACATTACTGGGACTTCTCCTTTCCACAGGTATATTTGTAGGATGGTGACACCATCAGACTTGACAAAAAGGAGCATACCACTTTTAAGGGGTGTAAGTAGTCTCCACAAAAATTGCTCTTTCTCAGGGAAATGCTCACACTTGGTAAGTGCAGGATTCAAACCCAAATCTAACTACATTATGATACTATAGCAGTACACATTTACATAACACACTATGCACATTATTGGGATTTTTCCTTTCCACAGGTATATTTGTAGGATGGTGACATCATCAGACTTGACAAAGATGAGTATACCACTTTTAAGAGGTGTGAGGAGTCTCCAAAAAGGTTGATCTCTCCCCAGGGAGAGACAGACAGACAGACACACACACACACACACACACACACACACACACACACACACACACACACACACACACACAGTTGGCAAGTGCGGTGTTCTTAATCTAAACTAAGTACGTCTTTACACTTCAGCAAGCAATATGGAGTTACAGGGTGCAATACAGACATTACTTGCTGACAGTTTGCCCAAAGGTTTTTTTCACATTTGCTAACCTCAGCAGGCTTATCATACTAGGTGTATTGTGAGTGTATTGTATGCATAGGCCATGACCATATCATATATGGGTTGATGCACCACATGCTGGCACACACAGTGTCAAACCGGTGGCTAAGCTCTGTCAACCCAATACTGGACAATACAGTCAGGAGGAGTAGGGTCATACAACCACAACACCAACTGTCTCACATAGACCTACAATATAAGCACCAGCAATTCACACACATAAATATGCATTACCATACTCAGAGAATACAAATATTAATCTGAAAAAGAGAGAGTGTCCTCCTAAGCAGACAAGCAAGCAACATGCACCTTTAAGCACATGCCAAAAAACACATAATACATCAAAGCAGTGTGCCTCACAACAGGCCTTAAGGCAAAACAACATACCCAACACACTAGTAATAGGTGACTTCATAGTCAGACACACAGATGTTCCACTCACTCGGCTGGGCAAGGGGAAGGTTACTGTCAGTTGTCTGTCATGTGCTATGATCCGCCACATAACACAAGCACTTACATCACTCCAAAACAGGTACATATATGACATGTTCTTTGTACATGTCAGTGTGAATGATCTGAGACATACCTCCCAGGACAACATGACAAGAGATATATATTAGCTCTATGATCAAGTAGCCCAGGCTGGTATTACCCTGACCTTGAGTAGCATCTTACCTTCACTTACATGATACTGCAATATAACAGAAAGATGATAAACTTCAACAATTTACTGAGCTTCTGGTGTCATTTAAAGGGGATCCAATCTCTGTCTGCTTGTGATGACATGATAGACAAGCCTCGTTGCTTCGCTACAGGCACCTGTCGCCCCTATGTTTCTGAATACTGGCCAAGGCTCTTGCTGTCCCCATATTACCTTTTTTAGGCAAGGCTCAAAGGTTCATAGGTTCATAGGTAGGTACTAGGCTATCGGCCCTGGGGCCTATACAAGCCCAGCCAAAAAGGTACCCTGGCTTTTCCACCTAAAAAATGTATTTCCTGTGCCGCTATCAAGCAGAGACACAGAAGTGATCCCCAGGGTGAATTTCCTATTTCCCATCCAATCATCAAGATTTTTCTTGAAGAGTGCTAATGAGGAGCTTTGTTTGATATAGATAGGTAGTTTATTCCAGAGTATGGGAAGTCTCTGGGACAGGAATCTATCCCTCCAGCACGTCCCGTTTATTGCTGTGCTGAGGTTTAATTCACCGGAGCATGTGGCTCTAAGAGATTTGGTTTTCTTGAGGTGGAGCATGTCCATTAATTCCGGGTTGGACATGGCCTTATACGTCAGGCATAGATCACCTCTGAGCAGGCAGTAAGCAACCGAGTAGAGCTGGAGTTTCTTTAGTCGAGTTGCATAGGCCATCTCTTTGAGGCCCATGATCCTCTTGGTGAGGTACTTCTGTGGTCTTGCCAGCTGTTGCATGTGCCGATTAAGATACATATCAAATGGGGCATTGTACTCTAGTATGGGCCTAATGAGTGATGAGTAGAAGGGTACAATGACCTCTCTTGATCTAGAGGTGAACCCTTTCGTGATTAGATGGGCTACATAGAAGGAATTTCTAACCACTTTGGCAATGTGATTATCAAAGGAGAGGCTACTATCTACCTGGGTCCCCAGGTCCCTAATTACATTTTGCGTACCTAGTGGATTACCACTTATGTGGTAATTTGTTGGCACTTTGTTTTTTCCAAAGGGGATGACTATGCATTCTTTGGAATTCAGCTTGAGGCCATGGTTTTAACACCAGGTATCTGTCTCTGTAAGACCCTTCTGGAGGATGTCTGTGTCAGCCGGAGAGTCGATTATGGCTTCCAGTTTGCAGTCATCTGCGAACCTGGTCAGCCATAGTCCTCCCATGCTTGCCTGTACTTCAGAGAAGTATATACTGAACAGGTGAGGTCCCAGGACAGAGCCCTGTGGGACGCCCCTTGTGACTGGTTTAGAGTCGGACATGGCACCCGTAACTCTGACCATGTGTGTTCTATCAGTGATCCAGTTGGCCACCCATCTCATCACATAGGGGTTAATGTTCAAGCTGGTAAGCTTGTCTATGATGTCAGAGTGGGGAATGGTGTTAAAGGCCTTAGTGAGGTCCAGGTAGGCTGTGTGGACTACCTTCTATTCATCTATGGCCTTGGTAACTGTTTCAAAGAAGTCAACTAGGTTTAGGAGGCAGGATCTGTCTTTAATAAAGCCGCACTGGATAGGGTCCAGTGTCTGGAGGTTCCCAATGTCTCTGTTTATGAGTTCCATGATAATTCGCTCCATAGCTTTGCAGACCAGGCTGGTCAGGCTTATAGGGCAATAGTTCCCAGGTTCTGTTGTGGCACCACCTTTGTGGAATGGGATGACTGTTGCTGTATGCCATTCTTTGGGTACATAGCCTGTGGTAAGGCTGAGTCTGAACAGTGAATTTAGGTGAGGGTTTAGTTCCTTTTGGTGCTCGTGTAAGACGCAGCCTGGGACACCATCCTGTCCCATTAATGCTGTGTTCTTAGCTTTGGACAGGGATGTTTGTACCTGCATGTCCATGATGTCTGGGGCTCTGCATTTTTCTGGGATGAACACGGGCCCTTTTGGGGGTGGGGGTGAAGTTTGCACTGAACTTGTCCGCCAGGATGTTGGCAATGTCAGTTGGTTCAGTGAATTTCTTGCCATTTTGCAGTAGCTCAGAGCATATCTGAGAGTTGCCACCTAAATGTTATATAGCTAAAGAAGGCTTTGTGGTTATCTTTAGATTCCTTGGCAATTTTTCTTTAGAAACTGGCCTTGGATGATTTTATGAGCAATCGTAGTTTCTTGCTAATAATGATCAGTGATGCCTTTCC
Source organism: Protopterus annectens (assembly GCF_019279795.1). NCBI lineage: Eukaryota > Metazoa > Chordata > Ceratodontiformes > Protopteridae > Protopterus > Protopterus annectens. Next base: position 696,086,074 of record NC_056744.1, read on the forward strand.
TTTTTGGAAATTTGCTCTATCATGTAGTAGTTTCCTCCTTCTGTTGTATAGCTTATTTATGGCCAAGGACCACCAGACTGGTTTCCTCTTTTTGGAGGAGTGAGTCTTGGTTTTACTTGGGATGGCTCAATCCATGCATCCCTGTAGATGCTCATAGAATGAAACTTCTACAAAATTCTATGGATTGGATAGCATTATCCTGCAGCAAGGGGGCTTTGAAACTTTTCACTTTGGTCTTGAGAAGTGTGAAGTTTGCTTTTGAAAAGTTTTGCACAGTGGTTTCCTTGACTGGGGGTGGGGTCGGGATGTGGATGTCCAGTGTGATTACTTTATGACCTGATCTTACCAGCGAGGGGTTTACCTCTGGTGTGGAACACTGATCCCCCATGTTGGTGATGATCAGGTCCAGTATGTTGTCACTTCTAGTGGGCATGGTGACCAGCTGTTCCAGGGTGTTTGAGTTTATAAACTCTAGGAAGCATTGGGCCAAGGAGTTTGTACCTGAGTAATTCTCCCAGTCAATGTTTAGGTAGTTGAAATCTCCTAATATCATG